>NW_004949157.1:1249384-1252170 GCF_000317375.1 Microtus ochrogaster
GCCTGTCCTGGAACTAGCTCTGTAGACCAGGCTGGTCTCGAACTCACAAAGATCCGCCTGCCTCTGCCTCCTGAGTTCTGGGATTAAAGGCATGCGCCACCATCGAAATTCAAAATGAAAGTCATAAAATATGTTGCATTGGGGAAGAACTCATGTCTTTCTTTTTCACAGGAAACAAAAAATTATGATCATCAGATTTTATTGGAAGATACTTCCTAAAGTCTTGGCTACAGATATAAAAAAGAAATAAAGAAAGATTACATGAAAGCTGATGTGTATGTTGATCCCTTTACCAGCTCTGAAACTGGATGAGACATGATAAATCCTGTTCGCTACAGAGTTCTCATGACTTGCATGTCATCCTTTCATATGTTATTGATAGAGGTTTGATTATAGAGTCCAAACAAGCTTATAAAGTTGTCAGATTCCTTTGGACTGATCAAACATAGAACCAAAAAATGATTTCTTACTGACTTGTGTATATTGCATATTCAATACTTTTCTTAATGCAAATATATATGTTACCCTTAAAAATTTGTCTGTTTTCAGAAAGAAAAAAAGACCAAATACTAATAAAGACAAGTAGCCCAGGTGATGCAGTCTCTCAGAATGTCCCTATTACACTTTTCTCAAAATTCTGCATTCAAGTAAAACTTTAATGCTGCTAATTGCAATATTCCAACCTTATAGATTGTCCATCCATGATTTCAGATACACTCTATACTTTCCCATCACACAGAGGCTAAAAAAAATAATACATCTAGCTCTCCCAGGACTTGACAATTACCGGAATTTTATTAGAGTATCCTAAACATGCTGTCACTCCCAAGACAACTTGGGAATGTGGGACTCATGTTCTTTGAACTTAGCCCTAGCCTCTTATTGGCTAACTCTCACATACTGATTTAACCCATTTCTATTAATCTGTATATCACCACGAGGTCATGGCCTACCAGCAAAATCTCAGCATATCTATCTCTGGCAGCAGGTCCATGGTGATACTCTAACTCTGCTTTCTTCCTCCGAGAAATCAGTTCTGTCTTCTCTGCCTACCTAAATTCTGCCCTACCAGGCCCAAAGCAGTTTCTTTATTAACCAATGAAAGCACCACAAAGACAGAAGGACTCCTACACCACTTTCTGAAGAGAAAATGGGGGGGTATAGTATAGCAATGATAGGATAAAAGGGTGAATTATTGAGTCTTCTTTTGAATAATTTCTACTCAAATATTTTACAATAGTATGGATTTTTTGTATATTTATAAAAATTTAAGGTTATTTTTGTTATGCTGTATATGTGTTTCTACTCTTGTTTAAGGTATTGTACCTACACATGTCATTTAAAAACTTAGTGTAAAGTCCTAGTATATAAAAGATATTATTATAAACCATTTAGAATAATTAAGAAACATATGTTAGTAGTTAGTTTTCTATAACAATCAACTTTGTGGTCATATTAAGTATGTTTTCAGGGTCATACAGAAATATATTTTAGATAGGCAAATGATCTTCAAACATTTAAAAGGCTCACAGAATATGACACTTAATATGCTTTAATAACATTAGGCTTTTTAATACAGTAAGATATGTCTGTTCCTGTAAGTATCAGTTTACTTCAGAGAAGCAATGGGCTGTGAGGAACCTCAATATGGATTTTGCTTTTAGTGTGGCAAAGCTAGCCATTTTGGGGAAGAAATTTACCTTTCCTTAACTGCTGATAGTATTCTGTCCAAATTGGACAAGAAAGATACAAAAGAAAGTGACTGATAAACTTTGTCAAGACAAGGTAGGAAAGTCCTTCAAAACTTCTGGTTCACGGAAAAGTCTGTCACATATTCAAGGCAGGACAGAGAAAGACTCATTACACACCAGTTTCATCTTTTCTTTCTCCCTGCTCACATATCCTTTGGATCCCAAAGACCATCCCCTTCTAACCTCTCTCCACCCACTTGTCTCTATATCTCAGCCCTCAACTCTAGCAGCCACCCCCTGCTGAACCACAAGCCACACCTGCCATAAAATCAAGTAGACTAACTGCATACATTAATTGTCTATTCCCCCAGATTTAATTTCCCAATCTTATGTCCTGATCTGCAGAAGAATCACCACAGCAGACTTCCCTAACTCCTGCTCTCATCTCCTGGGTTTATCCAGATTTCCTCCTTCTAACTTCCCTCCTCTCAATTGTTTCTTAGTCCTAGACCTCAACTCCTGCAGGCACCCCCAATAACCAAATGGTCTCTCCTCTCAGAGCAACAACTAGGTTGAAGGCAGACACACATACCTCTTCTATTGCACCTGAAATTCAATCTCTCCTATCTCATTCCTAGTTCTATAGCAAGAAACACGTGGTCTCTGTTTCTTCCCTGATCCTATCCTCCAAAACTAGCAGGTCTTCTCTATGAATACGCCAGACAAGCAAGTCAGAATATTAGAAAAAAAACATACCAATGACACACTCAGAAAATCCTTATTGGGTAAAGAAGCCAAGGGACTAAACATTTACTGAATAAAGACAAACCCAAAAAGCAGTGCCTAGACCTATAATCATCTTAAACCAAAACACTAGCTTAAAATCACAGTAACAGTGAAAGCAACATGTGTACATTAGAGCCAAGCTATCCCCCACAGCAAACCCCAAGTACAGTTTTAGGATTATGATAAAAGTCCTTAAAGAGAAAATGAATAGACCCCTTAAAAAGTCAAAAAATAGTGTTTTCTATTTCCATGCATTTGTATGCAAAATTCAAGATGTCATTGTTTTTTACTGTTGAGTAGTATTCTAAT
>NW_004949157.1:1252488-1260754 GCF_000317375.1 Microtus ochrogaster
ATTTTAGCCATTCTGACAGGTGTAAGATGGTATCTCAAAGTTGTTTTGATTTGCATTTCCCTGATCACTAAGGAAGTTGAACATGACCTTAAGTGTCTTTTGGTCATTTGTACTTCTTCTGTTGAGAATTCTCTGTTCAGTTCGGTACCCTGTTTTTTAATTGAGTTAATTAAAATTTTAAACCGAAAAAGATGAATATGGTATGTACTCACTTATTAGTGGATTCTACCCATAAACCAAGGACATTAAGCCTATAGTTCACAAGCCTAGAGAAGCCAAATAACAAGGTGAACCCAAAGAAAAACATATATAGATCCTCCTGGAGATTGGAAGCAAACAAGATTGCTGGGCAAAAGTTGGGAGTATGAGGGTGGATGTAGGGGTGAGGTTGAGGTTGGAGGAAGGGGAGAGGAGGAGAGGGATGGAAGAAAGGAAAGACTGGGGAGAGCTTAGGGGAACAGGAGGGTGGAGATGGGGGAAGGGTGGATATAGGAGCAGGGACGAAGATATCTACATTAAGGGAGCTATTTTAGGGTTGGCAAGAGACTTGGATCTAGAGGGGATCCCAGGTGTCCATGGGGATGTTCCCAGCTAGGTCCTAGGGCAGCAGAAGAGAGGGTTCCTGAACTGTCCTTGACCCACTATCACACTGATGATTATCTCGAATATCACCATAGAATCTTCTTCCAGCAATGGATGGAGATAGAGACAGAGACCCTCATCAGAACAATGGATTGAGCTCCCAAGGTCCAGTTTAAGGGCAGAAGGAGGGAGAAGATGAGCAAGGAAGTCATGACTGCAAGGTTTTGGTTGGTCCACCAACTTAGGCAGGGTGCCTATTCTAATGGGAGCTCACCAAATCCAGCTGGACTAGGACTGAATGAGCACATGATCAAATTGGACTCTTTGATTGTGGCTGACAATTGGGGCTCACTGAGAAGCCATTGATAAAGGCACTGGTACTTGTTTTTACAGTATGTTCTGGCTTTTTGGGACCCTAGTCTATATGGATGCACAGCTTCCTAGGCCTGGATGTAGGGGGGGCGGGTCTTGGACTTCCCACAGGGCAGGGAACCTCTCAAGCAGGGAGGGGAGAGTATAGGAGGAAGTGTAGATTTTTGAATGAAAAAATTTTAAAAAAGAACAGGAAATTGATAACGACTTCAGCTGCTTTCCTAAGTTTTGCCACAACGTTTATTAAAAGGTAGAATTACTAAATTTCTATGATGACACTTGGTTCTAACCAAAAAAAGTCAGGAAAATATTAAAAAGCAGTATAAGGAAATAAAACTGTTCAAGACATAAATCAAAATTTGATTAGAAAAAAACAAACCAAAGAAATAAAAAATTTAGGTATTTGAAGAAGAACTACCAAGGAAAGCTTTGACCAACAGAAATCAACAGATATAAGAGAGGATCCCAGGCATTAAAAATATGATAGAAGAAATGGATAGACGAGTGAAGGAAAATGCTGAATCTGAAAATATTCTGACACAATTCATCTGAAATCTGAGACACTATGAAAATACCAAACTTAAGAATAATTGTTATAGAAGAAGGAGAATAACCAGTTCAAGACCAAAGACTAGTTGAAAAATGTTTTTAAAAAATCATATAAGGAATGAGATGCCTATAAAGTTACAAAAAGCAGACAGAACACCAAAAAGATTTGACCAGAGAAGAAAGTCCCCTCATCATATAAAAACCAAACCCTTAAACATACAGAACAATGACAAAATATAAAAAGCTGCAAGGGAAAAAGACCAAGTAACATATGAAGGCAAGCCTATTAGAGTTATTCCTGTCTTCTCAATGAAGACACTAAAATTCAGAAGGGCCTGGGCACATTGCTGCAGTGTCTATGAAACCACAGAAGTCAGTTTACACTACTACACCATGCAAAACTTTCAATCAACATAGACGTTGAAAACAAGATATTTCATAAAAATTCAAACTGAAGCAGTATCTCTAAAAGTTCAGCCCTACAGAAGAAACTAGAAAGAACATTCTAACACAAGGAGGTTAACGAAACCATGAAAACAGAGGAGAAAAATTGCAAAATCAAAAGAACGGGAACAAAACAAAACAAACACATTCACATATACACCACCACCACCACCACCACCACCACCACCACCACCACCACCACCACCACCACCAAAGAGAACAACAACCAAATCACAGGAATCATTTGTCACTGATATCTCTCGATATCAATGGTCTCAATTCCCTAATAAAAATACACAGACATTCTTTTAAGAATGTATGGAGAAACCAGGACCTAGTCTACTGCTTCATCCAAGAAACTCACCTTAACATAAAGACTAGACAATATATCAAGGTATTTCAAGTAAATGAACCCAAGAAGCTTAAATCCCATATTCACTTCATAAACTGGCAATGGGAGACTTCAGTATTTCACTCTCACAAATGGATAGATAATCCAGGCAAAAACAGAGAAATAGATATAAATCAATTGAAGCTAACATTTACAGAACATTTTGACCAAACCCAAAATATTATACCTTCTCTTTACCTCAGGAAACTTTCTCCAAAATAGGTCACATACTGAGACACACAGCAATTCTCAATAGATAGAAGAAAATTGAAATAATGCCCTGCATTCTATCGGACCACCATGGACTAAAGCTAAATATAAACAACAGAAAAATTTCGACCTCATGGAAAATGAACAGTTCTGTACTGGATGAAAACATAATTCAAGATAAAAAGAAATAAAGACTTTATAGAATTCAAGGAAAATTAATACAGTGCATAACAAAATGTATGGGACACAATGAGAGTGGTGCTTAAGGGAAAGTTCATAGCATTAAGTGCCTATATAAAGAAATTTTACTACTTCCAATATCCAGGAGGATAACTATATGTTTTTCTTTGGGTTCACCTTTTTATTTAGCTACTCTAGGATCACGACTTATAGGCTCAATGTTCTTTAATTATGGCTAGAATCGACTTATAAGTGAGTACATATCATATTCATCTTTTTGGGTCTGGGTTACCGCACTCAGGATAGTGTTTTCTATTTCCATCCATTTGCATGCACAATTCAAGATGTCATTGTTTTTTACCGCTGAGTAGTACTCTAATGCATATATATTCCACACTTTCTTCATCCATTCATCCATTGAGGGACATCTAAGTTGTTTCCATGTTCTGACTATTACAAATAATGCTGCCATGAACATAGTTGAACAAAGAAGGTGGGGGTGCGGTGGAGGTAAGGGGAGATGTGGAGAGAGAAGTGAGAAGGGGAGGATGGGGAGAGCTTGGGGGAATGGGACAGTTGGGATGGAGGAAGGGTGGATATCGGAGCAGGGAAGTATATATCTTAATTAAGGGAGCCATTTTAGGGTTGGCAAAAGAATTGACTATAGAAGGGTTCCTAGGTGTCCAAGCATATGTCCCCAGCTTGTTCCTTGGGCAGCTGAGGAGAGGGTGCCTGGACTGGCCCTATCCTATAGCCACACTGATGAATATCTTGTATATCACCATAGAACCTTCATCTGGCGATGGATGGAGATAGAGACAGAGACCCACATTGGAGCACTGGACTGAGCTCCCAAGGTCCAAATGAGGAGCAGAAGGAGGGAGGATATGAGAAAGGGCGTCAGGACCAGGAGGAGTGTGCCAACCCACTAAGACAGTGGGGCTGATCTAATGGGAGCTCACCAAGGCCAGCTGGACTGGGACTGATGGAGCATGTGATCAAACTGGACTCTTTGAACTTGGCAGACAATGAGGCCTGACTGAGAAGCCAAGGACAATGGTACTGGGTTTTGATTCTACTGCATGTACTGGCTTTGTGGGAGCCTAGTCTGTTTGGGTGCTCACCTTCCTAGACCTGGATGAAGGGGTGAAGACCTTGGACTTCCCACAGGGCAGGGAACCCTGACTGCTCTTTGGATTGGACAGGGAGGGGGAACGGGAGGGCAGGGAAGTGGGAGGAGGTGGAAATTTTAAATAAAAAATAAAATAAAAAAACAAAAAAGAAATTTGAGAGATCTCATATCAGTTTAATAACATACCAGGAAGCTCTGGAAAAAAGAAGTAATCATATTCAAGAGATAGACTGCAAGATATAATCTTACTAAGGGCTGAAGTCAATAAAATATAAACCAAGAGAACAATACAAAGAATCAATGAAACACTTGGTTTTCTGAGAAAATCAACAAGATAGACAAACTTAATCACACTAACAAAAAGTCAAATAGAAAACATCTAAATTATTAAAATCAAGAATGAAAATGAGGTCATAGCAGTTAAGAAATCCAGAGAACCATAACGACACACTTTAAAAATCTCTACTCCACAAAATTGGCAATATAAAGGAAATGGATAATTTTCTTGTTTGGTACCACTTACCAAAGTTAAATCAAAATCAGATAAGTAATTGAAGTAGACCTAAAACCCCTGGTGAAATAGAAGCAGTCATTAAATTCTCCCAGAAAATAAAACTCTAGGGCTAGCTGACTTTAGTGATCAACCCTTACTGTACTTTCAAAGATAAGTTAACACCAGAATTCCTTAAATTATTCCAGAAAATAGAAACAGAAGGAGCATCAAGCAATTCATTTTATGAGGCTCAGTTAAGCTGATACACAAACAACACAAAGTCCCAACAAATACAGAGAATTGTAGACTTCTCTTATGAACATAGATGCAAAAAAAAAAAAAATACCGATGGAGGTGGGTCTTGTATCTTCTCTGTTGCTTTCATTGGTTAACTAGTAAAGAAAACTGCTTGGCCCTGATAGGACAGAAAATTAGGTAGGCGGAGTAGACAGAACAGAATGCTGGGAGAAAGAAGCTGAGTCAGACAGTCACATGATTCTCCCACTCCAGACAGATGCAGGTTAAGATCTTTCCTGGTAAGCCAGCTCATGGTGCTACACAAAATATTAGAAATGGGTTAGATCAATATGTAAGAGCTAACCAATAAGAGGCTGGAACTAATGGGCCAGGCAGTGTTCAAAAGAATACAGTTTCCATGTAATTATTTTGGGGCATAAGCTAGCCATGCAGGAGCCAGGGCGGCCGGAACGCAGCCCTGCTGCTCTTATCACAACAAAATACATACAATGTAAATCCAGGAGCACATCAAAAAGACCATCCACAATGATGAAGTAGGATTCATTCCAGAGATGTAGGCATGGTTCAATATATGAAAGTCAGTCAATGTAATATAACATATAAGCAAATTGAAAGAGAAAACCCACATTATCATCTCACATGAGACAGAGAAATACTTTGACAAAATCTAACATTTTTTCATGATGAATGTTCTCAAGAGATTAGGGATACAGAGAACATATCTAAACATAACAAAGACAATTTACTTCAAACCTATAGATAACATCAAGTTAAATAAAATGAAACTCAAAACAATTCAATTTAAATTAGGAACAAGAGAACGTTGTGCACGCTCTCCATACCTACTCAATATAGTACTTAAATTCTTAGCTAGAGCAATATCACTAAAGGAGATCAACAGGATACAGATCAAAAAGGAAGAAGACAAAGTATCATTATTTTCAGATGATATGATAGTATACATAAGTGAGCCTAAAAATTTCACCATGGAAACAATACATCTGATAAACAATTTTATCAAAGTGACTGAATACAAGATTAACACCCCCACAAAAAAATCAGTAGCCCTCCTTTGTGCAAATGACAAATTAAGTGAGAAATAAATCAGGGAAAAAACATCTTTTACCACAGTTTGAAGCAATATAAAATATATTGGTGTATATGTCTAGCAAAGCAAGTGAATGAGTTATATGATAAAAATTTCTAATCTTTGATGAAAGAAATTGAAGAAGATATCAGAAGATGGAATAATCCATGCTCATGGACTGTTAGGATTAACAGTAAAAATAATCATCTTATGAAAAGCAATGTACAGATTCAATTGAATTCCTATCAAAAGCCCAACACAAATTCATGCTGTCATTTAACAAAATGAATTTTTTAACTTCTACAAGTTAAGCTAGAGCCTTAAATGTGGGATTCCCCTCTGTATGCTGTGATTATCATTGATTAATAAAGAAACTGCTTTGGACCTATAGTAGGGAAGAACAGAGGTAGGTGTGGAAAACTAAACTAAATGCTGGGAGTGAAAAGGCAGAGTCAGTGAGATGCCATGTAGCCCCTGTCAGAGACAGATGCTCGACAGAACCTTTATCTGGTAAGCTATAGCCACATGGTGATACACAGATAAATGGATTTGCGCTAGTTTAGGTTATAAGAGTTAGGCAGAAATACACTTAAGCTATTGGCCAAACGGTATTGCAAATAATATTGTTTCTGTGTGGTTATTTTGGGAGTGTGGGTAGACAGGAACACACACAGACTACTACAACAAATTGGTGCTCCAACATGTGCTGGCTAAATCCACATAAAACCTGAGAGGGATTGGAAAGGAATCCAATTCTAGACACTAAAAAAACAAAGTTTAGCCACATTTTTTTTTCCAAATGGGTTCTGCTTGCTGGCAGCATGCTATGGCCCCTTTAAGAGAGGTCTTACTGATTTCATGGTAGCAGCAAAAAAAGGAGTGTGGTTTTGAAATAGCAGTTGCTGGGGCCTTGATACCAGCACAAACTCTCACTCTTTCTGGAGGTCTGGATATGGAACATTTAAATGGGGTTTGTGAACAGAGTGCTATAATTACTTAATGGTAACACATAACTGCTGCAACCCAACCCTGGATCTAGAACAAAAATGACTCTCAGAGGCAATGAACAGACCTCCTCCAACATGTTGCACTGGGTGTAGCCAAAAGGCAAAGCAGCACTAGTCATAGTAATGCCACTTAGCTTTTTAAGCAGCACTTTTGGTCAGAAAAAGATTATGGATACACAATAAAGACAAATTCAGATAAAAAAGACCTCTAAATTGGTCAAAATGTTGGATAAATGTACGTAGACTTGGGATAGAGAAGAAAAAAGTATACAGATTTAGAAAATAAAATAGCTTTTTAAAAAAAAATAAAACAGTTTTTAAAAAGACAGAGTACAGACAGTCATAGATTAAAAGCAATAAAAAATAAGCCATATAAAGATGGAAAATACACAGAGAGTCTGGATTATGTATATTATTGTGTTTTCGTTGAGTTTTTTTTTTTTGGCTGTGAAGGAGCTAAGTAATCAACATATACACTTTAAATGTATCTTGTCTTCAAAATTTGGGTCTAAGGATATGTTGCTTTGGAAAAGAGGTTCTGCTTTTCTTTCCACAGAAGATGAGAACCTGTGGATGAATTCCAGACTAATTGGGTTTGATGCACCCAGACCCCAAAAAAGGTCACCTTAAACACCCCAAAAATTACTTCACCCAACAAAAAGCAGGAAGCAGTTTGGAGAGAACAATGCACAAATTCCCAAATATTGTTTATAAATGTTTGCTTACATTTAAAGTGGGATATGATATGGATGTGAATAATTTACATTGGTATGGATCATAGTATATTGATATATATTTCTGCTCTTTATTAACATGTTATGATTGTGTAGTTCATTTAAAAGTGTAATGTAAGAAATGTAAGAAACGTAGGTTAATAGAGTCATTTATAATACTCAAGTTTGTAGTCATGTTAGATTTTCTATATAGAGAGATATTTCAGTTAAATAGATATTTTTCAAATCTTTCACAGATCTTCAGAAAAATGCTTTAAAATATTTTAAGAACTTAGGGTTTCATGACAGCATCAATGTACTTCATGAAGATGGTGGGCAATGAAAGGGATCCTTATGGCATTGTTTAGCCATTTGGGCAAGAAATTTCTCTTGCCTGGAGTGCTTGTTGTGATGCTCTATGAACTTCACATGCAGGCCCCCAGAGAAATGACTGCTGAACTTGTCTAAAGGTGAGATGATCCTTCAGGGTTTCTGCTTCATGAAAGCGTATGCCAGAAATTCTGCAGGACACAAAAGAAAGTAACTGAAAATCTGCCAATATAGGCAAAACCACCTTTGAAATTTATGTTTCATGGGAAAGTCTGCTGGATACTATGAGTCTGTAGGCTGAAAATTGATGTCCCAATGTTACAAAAGAACTTTGAGTAACTTTCTAGGCAGTGAGACGTCTCTGTCAATTCTACAATTTTGGACTTTACTTACAATGTACTTCCTGCTTACTTAGGTAATATTATATCCTTATGGAGTCTTTAATGAAGTTTAAGAACAGATAGTTATAATTATAGTTTTTCCTAGTTATGATAGAAGATAAAGTAGATACAAATATT
>NW_004949157.1:1261053-1284099 GCF_000317375.1 Microtus ochrogaster
GTTCAGAGAGTCCAGTTTCATCCCGTGCTTTTTCAGTCACAGTCCAGCTGGCCCTGGTGAGCTTACTATGTTAAAATTAAAACCTTCCTTTTCATTTAGATGCAAAAGGGGAGGTGATGTGGAATTCTCCTCTGAACGCTGTGATTACCATTGATTAATAAAGAAACTGCTTTGGACCTATAGCAGGGCAGAACAGAAGTAGTCAGGGAAAACCAAACTGAATACTGGAAGAAAAAAGCAAAGTCAGTGAGAATCCATGTAGCCCCTGTCATAGACAGACTCTGGATGGAACCTTTGCACAGTAATCCACAGTCACATGGCTAAATGGAAAGTTTAGGATTTAAGAGTTAGCCAGAAATACACTTAAGCTACTGGCCAAACAGTATTTCAAATGATATTGTTTCTGGTTGGTTATTTTGGGAGTCTGGGCAGCCAGGAACATAGAAGAAGTCTCCTAAAACACTTAATAAACTAATCTAGGTGCTAAAATTGCTTAAGTCTATCTCTGTGAATGAATTGGCTTAGAGCCAAAGAGCATTGACTTGAAACAAGATAGCATCATGATTAAGGTTGCATCGTATGGCCAAATTGCCTGACTTTTAAAGCCAACTTCAACATTTATTTATTAATTAGACAAGAGTGGTATCAGGAAGGTTAAAATCATGTATATAAGAATTTCTAGTACATAGGATTGCTTGTTCCATAGGCTATTATAAAATTTCCTAGTAGTTTTTTTATATAAACATAGTCATAGCACCAAATTATAGTTTCTGACAAAAAACATAGTTGTCTTTTATTTATAAAAACACACTTATTGCCCTTTGGCACACATGATGCCTCCTGTAAAATGAATATAAATATTCCTAATTCTGGATACAAGCTTCTGAGCTTAATAATAAATGTGAAATGGGAGTTGTTTTAATGAATAGTTGCAAAATGGAGGGGAAAATCTTGTTTTCCACTTTAAGAGCAATAAGAATAGAAAATTTGACAATAAGCCCAAGTGAAAATTCTAATTACAGAAAAGCATTTCAAAAGTTATTCTAAAAATTAAAAGCAACATTTAGGATTTTTTCTCAAAAATGAAGGCTGGAGTCCTACATCTTTATCACAGCAAGAATGATGAGCCAAGAAAATTTAAAAAGTAGTCACGTGAAAGAGAGAATAGAATAGAATCTTGATTATAGTAAATTTAAATTGGTCTGGGTAGAAGTGGTAAGTTTAGCAGAAAGGCAATGGAAATTACGCTGGAACTTGGCATACCTTGCAGAAAGTAGATGTGATGCATAATAGCCAGTTTCATAGCTTTGAAAGCTCATAAAATCATCAAATATATATGGACAGTTCCTTTAAAAAGATACATTTTCTATCCAGCTTGATTTTGAGAATATTTTTTTTTTAAGATTCATTTAAGTCAGTTCTATTAATCTACTGCAAATGTGATTAGTTTTCAGGAATATGATTTCATGTCACTTTAGAAATAATGCTTATCTAGGGTGAATAATAGCATTAAGTATCCAAACTATGTACACTGTGGTCCCACTGGTCATCAATTAATAACACTAGTCCAATAATTTCAGTAATGTAGGAATATAAAGATTTTCATATAATTCACACTCAGTTTATAAAATAGACTCGAATATATGGATTATAAAATATATCATTTTCAAATCCATAGTGTTATAATTAATTTTGTGTAACTACCTGCTTAGTGGATGAAACTCAGATATACCAATGTGTCTTCCCACACAGTTGCAGGTTATTGTTACTTGCTTTGCTCATATCAACTATAATTATATTTTTTGATCATACAAGTTACCATAATAAAATACCTATGAATGTGTATATCTGTGTGTTTGTGTCTGAAATTATTTTGACAAGAGATTACATACTACAGTCCTGTTTCTCTGATTATGCTAAACAAGCCATGGACCCATCAACATCACACAGGAGCTTGTTAGATAAACTCTCAGGCTTTGCTTCTGCCTTATTGTAGCAGAATGAACATTTAAACAAAACCCATTGGTGATTGCTGTACAAATGAAAGTACAATCAAGTAGTTGTTCAGAACAGCGAATGTTTGGTAATATATAAATGTCCTCAGAAAAGTTCTGTGGTACTGTGTAACTTCAAAACAGTGGGTCTTCTTCAGTTTGGAAGAAAAAAAATGTTAAATTTTTGTTAGTTCTATTTCTGGATGAGAATGAATCAAATCAGTATATATTAGAGTGCATTACAAATTCTTGATATTCCATCTTTACTAAGTGAGATTATCAGTGTAAATTGTCAATTGATCCAGAATCTAAAATCACTCGGGAGATAGGTCTCTTGACACATTTAGATTAAGGTTAGCCTCTGAGGAGGTTTGTGAGGGATTGTCTTGATTAGGTTTATTAAAGTTGGGAGATCAATTTTCATTGTAGAAAAGTCAGTTCCTTAGGCAGAGTATCCTTGACTGCATAAAATGGAGATAGTGAGTTGGCAGTTATTGTTCTCCTCTATCTGTATGTGAATGCACTGGATTCAGGCTCTTGCCATCATGCCCTCCTTGCTTGATTTATGTCTTCCCTACTGCAATGATGTGTAAGTCAGAATAAATTTTTTTATCTTTAATATACTATTATCAGGGTACTTTATTTCAACAACATAAAAATAACTAAGACACTGGCACAATCAAACTGCCATAGTATTATAAAGCAATCTAGATTTAAGGCCATGCTATTTAATTTGTTAAAAATGAAATAAAAATTCAAGTCTTTAGTAAAGTCATGTGCCAATTTAAATTTTTTACTATTTTATTTAAATTATATGGTAATAGTAATATGTATAAGCTATGAAATATCATAAAGCCCTCAATATATTTTCTGAATTGTCCTGCTCATTTTGTTCACTCTTTACGATGATTTAGAATACTGAAAATTGCAAATATTAAAATTATACATTTATTCAACTATTCTAAGGTATAGTCATTGTTAAAAATTTTATCTATAAGAAGTTTCAAACTCTTGTTCTTTTGTATTTTTCTTTTGAATCATTAGAATATTTGACCTAATGCAGTGATGTGCACAAAATAATTATAGTTTTTGCATTGGTAACATTTACCATCATATTGGGAAAAAAATTCATCCCCCAACAATAAACTGATATTTATATCCTTAAAAGATTAGGTTACATAAATTTATATATCATAGGAACTAATATCTATATGGTATATTTGTAGAACATAGTAGCTAATTTATTACAATGCACCAGAAATTAAATAAATATCTCTGTAATGTGTGGTACCTCATGACTGGAAAATGTTATTGCCAGTCTGAGCTTAACAGTGACTGATTTTAGGTGTAACTTATGTTGCATAAACTTATGCTTCATAACATCCTGATTTCAACTAATTAAAAAATGAAACATATCAAAGTAAAACAAAAAAAACCTAAACCAGATAAAAAATTAATAAATTATGTATAATGTCACCTATTTTGTCTGATAGAAAAAAATGAGGATAGAGAAGTTGGTGAGTTGGGCTATGATAATAAAGTACTTATGAATTTATCACAATTCATGATTCTGTTAGGATAGCAGCATGGTTGAATACTGGAAAGGAGTCATTTTGTTTAGAACAATGTTGTTCCTTTTATATCATTACCTAGCACAGAGTAGGGAAAGAAAGTAAGTTTTTTCTTGACATTTAAAAGAGCACTGATCCTATTGACAAGGTCTTTATTCTTATGGCCTTGTCTAATTCTACTTAGGTACCAATGGCCTCACTTGTTAATAATATCACTTTGGATGGTGCACTTTCAATATAAGACATGGAGAGGGTTACAAACATTAGTTCAAAACAAGGATGAATGCAAAAATATTCCTTTTTTTAAATTTATTTATTATGTATATAATATTATGTCTGTGTGTATGCCTGCAGGCCAGCAGAGGGCACCAGACCCCATTACAGATGGTTGTGAGCAACCATGTGGTTGCTGGGAATTGAACTCAGAACCTTTGGAAGAGCAGGCAATGCTCTTAACCTCTGAGCCATCTTTCCAACCCCCAAAAAGTATTCCTTTATATCACCCAAATAACATTATTCTCCTGGGATCTTAATATTATTAATACATTGGAAAATTATGATGAATTACATATTCACTTACCTACATTTTATATACACTTTCAACATCATTTATAGCTTATATTTGGCTCTTTAATCCACCTGAAATTTGTAACAATTGACTCACTTGTGATTTTCAAGTAGTTAATTTCATATTATTTAAAGGAATATTTTTCAACCTTGATCTGATTATAAATGTGTTGTTTTTAAAATAAAACCTCTACAGACAAATCTAGAGGCAGGCGGATCTCTGTGAGTTCGAGGCCAGCCTGGTCTACAAGAGCTAGTTCCAGGACAGGAACTAAAAAGCTACAGAGAAACCCTGTCTCGAAAAATCCAAAAAAGAAAAGAGAAAAAAAATCTTTATATTTAATCTACCTGACTGTTGATTCTGATGTTACAAAACTCTAGTTCCTTAAGTGTCTTTTGGCCATTTGAAATTCTTCTGTTGAGAATTCTCTGTTCAGTTCAGTACCCCATTTTTAATTGGGTTATTTAGAATTTTAATGTCTAGTTTCTTGAGATCTTATATATATATTTTGGAGATCAGAACTTTGTCTGATGTGATGTAGGATTGGGGAAGATCTTCTTCCATTCAGTAGGTTGCCTTTTTGTCTTAATGTCTGTGTCCTTTGCTTTACAGAAGCTTCTTAGTTTCAGGAGGTCCCATTTATTCATTATTGCTCCTATTGTCTGTGCTACTCTGGTTATATGTAGGAAGTGGTCTCCTGTGACCATGTATTGCAGGCTACTTTCCACTTTCTCTTCTATCAGGTTCAGTGTGGTCAGATCTATATTGAGAAAATGGAAACCAAAACAACTTTGAAATACCATCTTACATCTGTCAGAATGGTTAAAATAAAAAAAAAAAAAAAACAATGATAACCTATGCTGGAGAGGATGTGGAGTAAAGGGAACACTCGTCAATTGCTGGTGGGAATGCAAACTTGTACAACCACTTTGGAAATCAGTGTGGCGGTTTCTTATAAAATTGGAAATCAACCTATCTCAGGATCCAGCAATACCACTCTTGGGAATATATCCAAGAGATGCCCAATCATACTACAAAAGCATTTGTTCAACTATGTTCATATAAGCATTATTTGTAATAGCTAGAAACTGAAACAACCTAGATGCCTTTCAATGGAAGAATGGATGAAGAAAGTATGGAATATATACATATTAGAGTACTACTCAGCAGTAAAAAACAAAGACATCTTGAATTTTGCATGCAAAAGGATGGAAATAGAAAACACTATCCTGAGTGAGATAACCCAGACCCAAAAATACAAATATAGAATCACTCATTAGTGGATTCTAGCCATAAACAAAGGACATTGAGCCTACAGTTCACCATCCTAGAAAAGCTAAGTAATAAGGTGAACCCAAAGAAACACATATATAGATCCTCCTGGAAATTGGATGCAGACAAGATCACCATGTAAAAGTTGGGAGCACGAGGGTGTTTTGTGATGGGAGGATGGGGATAGGGGAAGATAAGGGAAGGGATTGGGAGAGCTTGGGGGAGTGGGATGGTTGAGATGGAGGAAGGACTGATGTGGGAACAGGGAAGAAGATATCTTAATTAAGGGAGCCATTTTAGGGTTGGCAAGAGGCTTGGCTCTAGAGGGGTTCCCAGGTGTCCACAGAGATGTCCCCAGCTAGGACCCTGAGCAGTGGAGGAGAGGGTGCCTGAACTGGCCTTGTCCCATAGCCACACTGATTACTATCTTGAATATCACCATAGAACCTTTGTCCAGCGACAGATGGAGATAGAGACAGAGACCCACATTGGAGCACTAGACTGAGCTCCCAGGATCCAGTTGAAGAGCAGAAAAAGGAAAAAATATGAGCAATGAAGTCAAGACCATAAGGGGTTGGTCCACCCACTGAGACAGTGTGCCTGATCTAATGGTGGCGCACCAATGACAGCCGGACTGGGACTGGATGAGCATGGAATCAAACTGTTGCTGACAATTGGGGTAGACTGAGAAGCCAATGATAATGGCACTGAAATTTGTCTCTACTGCATATGCTGACTTTTTGTGATCCCAGTCTACTTGGATGCATACCTTCCTAAGCCCTGAGGGAGGGGGTAGGACCTTGTCCTTCTCACAGTGTGGGGTACTCTGCTCTGTCTTAGGACTGGAGGAAAAGGGGTGAGGGAAATGGGAGGAGTGAAGGAAGTGGAAATGTTGAATGGTATTATTTATAAAGTGATAAAAAATAAATAGAAAAGGAAAAAATCCAAAATTCTACTTCCCATGATTTATAGCTTATTTTAATATCTGATGAGTCAATACTCTTGCAATAGCTTTTCTTCCAATATTTCCTAATTATTATCAACATCAAGTATATAGCACTTGGGAGGCAGAGGCAGGCAGATCTCTGTGAGTTCGAGGCCAGCCTGGTCTACAAGAGCTAGTTCCAGGACAGGACAGGCTCCAAAGCCACAGAGAAACCCTGTCTCTAAAAACAAAACTATATATATATATATACATATATAAATATATGTATATATATATATATATATATAAATTTTAATTTGACTTTCCCTATGAGATTTTGATTTGATTTGTTTTGAAACTACAAACTGACTTAGGAAGAACTGATGTGTTTATATATCATATGTGTACAGAAGAGATCTTTTTTTTTACTATCCTTATTTATTTATTTATTTATTTATTTATTTATTTATTTATTAAAGATTTCTGCCTCTTCCCCATCACTGCCTCCCATTTCCCTCCCCCTCTCCTGATCAAGTCCCCCTCCCTCAACAGCTCTCTTTAAAAGTCTTTATTTATCTATGATTATCCAATACTTTAAAAGAACTCCCTCATGTATCTGTTTTAACTTTCCTTGTTGAGGCCCAATAAATATACAATGACTATTTCTATAAATTTCTTGTCTCCTGTCTCCACTGCAAGTATAATTTGCTATATAATATTCTGTTTTGCTTTTATTTTATTATTCTTCAGTTGTTTTTGGTTTATATTCTAGATAAACGTTTAAATCATATTATGTTTTTAATATTTTTTTCTTGTTCTAGTCTTTAGAGCAGAAAAATTCAAAGATATTGTTTCTTCATGGTGGAATACAACTTTTATCCATGAGCAATATTTTGACTTGGGAAAGAATACTGAAGTCATAACCTTTTTACTTCATAGCTCTAAGACATTGCTTTACATTCTTCCTATATTCAATATTGAAGAACAGACATTTCATAACACATTGGTTTCATTTCCTTGTCAGTTGTCTACTTTTTCTGATGAGCTTATATGTAGAATTTTCCCTTCATCCGGTAATTCAAAAATATCACCAGAATAAGTCTAGAAGGTTTTTTTTTAAGTTCATGCAATGAACATTTTTGGTCAGCAAACTTTTATAGTTCAGAAAAATTTTCATTTAACACATGCCTAATTATTATTTGAGCTTTATTTATTTGTCTTATTCTCAGGTAGCCAATTTCTAGCAAATTGAATTTTTATACTTATGTATCCTTTATCTTCTTTCATCATTTCTATCTCTTATTCTTTGTAGCTTGGAAGAAATATATGTTATATAATTCAGTGACCGGCAAAGAAAAGAACTCACAAATGCTAACATTAATATTATTGTTATTCATATATCCATAGTCTTCCTTCACTCAGAATTTATTTAGTAAATAAATGTGTTAAGCTTTTTTGGCATTAAACTTTGAAATTTGTAAGTTATTTTGTATCTGTAATTTCATTTGACCGTTATAACAACCCAGATATATCAGATTAAAAATATTCATTCATTCATTCATTTGTGTGTACGTGTCTATGTGTAAGAAAGTGCAGGTACATAGGTACTATGACACATAAGTGTTGGTTAGAGGACAACTTTTGGGAGGCATTCTATATTGCCACTCTGTGGGATCTAGGAATCAAGTTCACATCATCAGCATTGTGTATAGGTGTCTCTACCTACTAAACCATCTCCCTGAACCTGATCTCAATATTTTACAGATGGAGAAACCAGCATTCAAATTTGGGCAACTGTCTAAAAATTTTGAAGTTTGGTAATGATGGGCATAAGAGCAACATTCTGGCATGGAATATAAAGAAAGCATTAATATGGGATTTCAGCTTGAGGGACTTCTATGAAACAACAAATTGTTATTTGCCACGTTATAGTTTTTTTTTTTTTTTTGGTTAGACACACATGATGACATTTTCTTTTCTTCAAACGAATACTCTAATCACTTGAGCCTCTTGAAGCAATATGCAGAAATTGTAATCACAAATGTCGTTGATCCTTCCTGCAGTACTTTCTTCTAAAAATAGAATACTTGATCAGAAATTTTCATGAAATAGTACAGTTGAGCCTTTGTGTTTTAAAAACCTCCATTATTTGAAAGTAGCTTTATATGCAAACTGTAATACAAAAAGGGGAAAAAAGAAAAGCCTTAGCACAGATTTTTGACGTTTTAACCTTTCATAACAACTTTCTTCACATACTAAATGGCAGTTGAATATTTAACTCTCATAAACTCTCATATTCAGTTTTTCATATTTATTAATATGAATATTCATCACTATTCATTAAGGATTTAAGTATTGCTTTTTATGAAATAAAATATAAATATTGCATGGTAAATTTATATTTGAAGTTTAGTATCTCTGTTAAGTAGACTTGTTCGTGGTACTAGTGTGATAATGAGACTAACCTTATCCTTGCCTATTTTCTTTACTATTATGAATGCTCAATGTCAGAAATAAAATATACATGCCTATGTCTTTTTACTATCTCAGAAGGTATTAAATAACAATGAATTCTTAATGTGGTTAGGTTTCTGTGGCAAAAAAGTAGCCAGATAATACCACTTTCTTTGGTAAGCTGGTTGAAACAAACACAGATTATTTTATTCCAATACTATTACTAATTTTCATTCTCATATCACATCTAGCACACTAAGGTTTGGAGTTAGTGGCACAGTTTCAACAGATTTCAGGAATAGATCAGTAGAAATGTAAATAGAGTCTTTCTTGGTAAGATAAAGCAAACCAGCTAAAAAGAAGCTGCTTCTGTGTGTCATGCCTATGAGGGTCACAGGTTTGAAACTGGAGGTGTATGTAACTTGATTCTGGATCCAAAAATAAATGAACAAGACTAGTTCTGAGTGAACGAATGGGGGGGGGCAGATGGATCACAGGTCAAGGGTTCACAAGAGACTTATGCTCTTTCATTGGTCTGGTATGTTCAATAAACAATCAGGCATAGTTTCCCTGATACAATTTTAATATCATTATGTGTCCCAGCAGTGTCAATTCACATTTTGTTTGCATATAATATGTTCACCACATTGTCATCTATAGTAAAAATACTATTGCCAGGTTGCCATGAACACTAATCAGCAAAATAATATAGAGGTAGCTGGGTCTACAGAAATGGCAATGATTCTCCATTGTAGACAAATGAGAATCACAAGACCATCCCTTTAGAGTTAATCTAATAATCTTTGTTGCACTACCTGCTCCCCAGAGGCAAGTGATTTTAGCATAGATTATACAGGAAAAAGAATGTTAACTGAAAGGAGAACTCCACAATGCAGTTTCCATGACTCTATCATCCATGATAGGGTAGAACAGTGATAACAACTGTTTAGAGTCACTCACAATGTAAGTAACCCCTCACCTGTAAATAGCCCAACTGGTTCACCTACTTGGTCTTTGATAGAATTATGCCATGGTCTATCATTAATGTTTTATCTTGAATGAATAGATATTTGTTTGTACCTCCCCAGGAAAAGTTAAAGGAATGTGTATTTAAAAATATATGCAGTTCTCAGATATGACACTTTGACATTTTGATACTTCTTTACTGCAGATATATAATTAATATGTCCCTAGATGTAAAAATGGCCTCTACCAAAGTACGGAACAGATAAATTTATCAAGAGTGTTCTGATATTATAAGTTATTTCTTACAAAACGTGGCTTCTAGAAATAATGCACCCTGGACAGGCATACCTCATTTTAAAGGAAATGTAGGGAATAATCAACCATCTTAATTTGACACTTGTTGTTTGGTATAGTGCTTACAAAATAAATCTCCAGATTTGAATTTTGTTGCCTTAACTAATCATCTAGGTATATGGAAAATAAGTTAACACAAATTGATCACCATGATGTGTGGTTTTAAATAAAAAACAAAGATTAAAAAGAAGCAAAGGTGCTGAATTTTTCTGAACTCTTTAAGTGACTAAAGGTGTTTCCTGATTAGTTCTCCAATGCCATAAACTCTATTTTTAAGTAGAGAATACAGAAAATATCTGTATATGTTTTATACAAATAAATATTTAATTTTAAAATAATGACAGAAGGAAGGAATACATTGTTCAAAGTGAAAAGTATATTGGAAAATTCTGATAAGCTTATGAGTGTCAGGCTATTTTGGAAAAATATTTAGTATTTGCTCAATTGTTTTGTTTTATATTACTCAATTCACAATTTTATTGTACTTTAAACATTTAGTATTCTACATACTATTAAAACATATGAAACTAACCTCTTCTACAGTTAAATTAATTAGCTAAGTCATAATATTCCTGGGGTCCCAAAAGGCATCTCCTATGAAAAACCCTTTTTTATGTGCCCTACTCTTTAGTCAGGTTTGTGAAGAAAGAAACATAGATAAATGTAGAAACAAATCAGGATATCACAACTTGAGATTTGATCATAACTTCCTTGCTCTCACTCATATTTCCTTTAGTTATAAACTTATGCTATTAAATGCAAATGTGATGATTAATACTTATTAGGTACTTGGCAATATCTAGAAATACCTGGCAGACAAACCTCTGAGTTTATTTTTGCAAAAATTCTCATTGGTCTTAATAATAAAAACACAGAGTCAGATATCGGGCTAAATGCTGAAATATCAGAGAGGAAAAGGAACCTTTTACCTAACCAACTTATCAGGTGAAAAGGGACCAAGCTCCTGTCTCTTCCCTGGCTTATCAATCCCTCTCTCCACACAGCCATATCATTTCTTGTTTCTCTCTCACAGATGCTGAGATTCAAGGTATATGCCACCACTGCCTGGCCTCTAAGGCTAACTAGTATGTATATCCACACTCTGACCTCCAGATAAGCTTTAATTGCTAGAATGCAAACAAAATATCATCACAGTTTATCTCCTATAAGGAATTACCTAGCTGTAGGTAGACTTTTAAGGTATGTCTGTGAAGAACTATCTAGATTAGATTAATAATATAGGAAGACCCACACTATATATAGTTCCATTCCATAGACTGAGGTTCTAGACTAAGTAAAAGGGAAGAAAACTGAGCCGAGCCCAAGCATTTATCACCCTCCATTTCCTAATTTGAATGCAATGTGACCAGCTGCCTCATGTTCCTGCAACTATGATATTTCCATTATGATGAATAGTATATTTATGCTATAAGCCAAAAGGAGTCCCTTCTTCCTAAGTTACTTTTGCAGTCAAATGCTCTACCACTGAGCTATACCCCCTCTGCCTATAACCTAAGTTACTTTTGCCATATTATTTTGTCACAGCACCAAGACAAGCAAGGATTTCAATCAAGAAATGATAAACACATATTTATTGACAAATATTGATAGCTTTGGTTGATGTGTTCATGGGTCTATCACACTGTTATGAAGGTAATTGTCAGTGGAAATGACAGGGTTTTATATATTTAACATTTTTTGACTTATGCATAACATTTTCTTTGATGTATACATTTCTTATATCCTATCTGCACAACCCCAAATTTCTCTCTAGCATCTCTTGCATTCTGTTGGTCAAGCCTGCCTCTATAGCTCCTGTTTGAATTCCTATATTTTTAATTTCCAGATTTCCCTCAGTTGGGGTTTCCTTTATTGATTATATTTCTACTTTGGGGTCTTGAATGGTTTTATTCATTTCCTTCCACTGTTTGTGTTTTCAAAGATTAAAGGATTTACTCATGTCCTCTTTATGAACTTCTATAATATTCATAAAGATTATTATAAGGTCCTTTTCTTGTTTTTCTGCTGTGTTGAAATCCTCAAGGCCTGATGTTGTAAAGCTCCTGGACTAGTGGTGACTTAGTTTCCTGGCTGTTATTGATTTTGGTTTTGGGGTGGAAGGTTGTAATTTTAGGTACTGATATCTAATCTTGTCTTTGTTGAATGAGATTTTTGTTCCTCTGTTTCTGTTGCCTTTACTGATTCTTTGGGTGGCCTGGTAGGAAATTCTTCTGGGATCCTTATAAGGTGTGGCCACTGGGGTTTCCAGGCAAAATGAGCTTCTGGGTATTGGGAGCTGACACTTAGGAATGGGGGTGTGATAGGAGATTAACAACAAGAGGGAAGGAAGCAGAGTGTTCTGATAGGATCTGTATAGTTCCTTCAGAATTGGGGAAGAGAGTGAGGAGAGGATATAGTAGGAGATATGCTACTAACCTAAGGATAAGACTGGGATATTGGACTTGAAATGTAAAGAGAGGTGATGATCAGCAATAGGCCTACTAGTTTCCCTGACTGGAGTGTGCTGTGGATTCCCAAGGAATCTCTGTATTAATTCTTTGCATGAGCAAAGATAAGGACAGTGAAAACTGAAATGCAATTTTTTATTTAATGTTCAGTTGTTTAGCAGTTATTTTAAATGCTTAAATGAAAACTACATTTATAAACATGTTAAAAGATTTTGGACAAATAATACATGTGAACAACTAAAATTTTAAAAAAATGCTCTAAGATTTTATATACTTTAAGTAAAATAAATTATATTTACAATTTTTATTATTTTCAAATAGCATAAGCTATATAGATTCTTGATTATAAAAAAGATTTCTCTAAAATAAAAGAGAAAATAAACTGGTTAAATAAATAGAGAACAATTTATGAATTAAATATATACTCATTTTATTATGATGTTAGATGTCCTGTATATGTGTTGCTTGTATTGATTAATGAATGAAGTTGTTTCAGCCAATGGCTTAGTAAAGTCAAGTCAGATGAGAATTCTGAGCAGAGATACAGAGAAAAGATGACAGTCAGGTCAGATGCCAGTCAGATGCTAAGAAAGCAAGACATGTAGAAAATGAGGTAATACCACTGCCATATGGCAATACAAAGACTAATAGAAATGGGTTAATTTAAGATGTAAGAGCTAGCTAGAAATATGCCTGAGCTATCAGCCAAACAATGTTGCAATTAATATAGTTTCTGTGTGATTATTCAAGTCTGGGAGGCTGGGAAACAAAATTATAGTCTCTGTTTACATTATTATTTATCCAATCACAGTTAATGAAGCAACAGACCATCCAGAGCCCTGTTATATTCTTTTAGTTATTTGTCAGATTTGATGGATTTATCAAGAAAATTCTGTATTCTTATGCAAATTTTGATTTTTAAAATAATTTCTACAAGTGCATATTCATCATACAGATTAATGAGTTTCGTAAAGACATTTTGTTCAAATATGTCATAGATTTTTTACCTTATTCTTGTTCAATTACCTTCTCTTTCCACTCTCTCCTTCCAAATAGTCCCCTTCTATTGTCTTATCACTTATAGGTAATATGTGTATATGTACAATCTAGGTTATGCTCATAAGAAGAAAAAAATGACATATTCTTTCTATGTTTGGCTTATTTCATTTAACATGGCATCTCTAATTCCATCTTTAATTTTTATTCAAATGGTATAATTTCACTCTTTTGAAGATTAAATATATGTATACATTATATATATATTTATATGCATATTAATAATATATATATGTATATATATATACACATATATATATATATATATCCCTGTGTGTCTGTGTATGGGGATACACATAAATGTGTTCTTAAAGTCCAGAACAGTTCATTAGATCCCCTGGAACTGCAATTAAAGGTGATTGTGAGATGCTCAATAAGGAAGGTGAGGCCTGAATTCCAGTCCTCTGCAAAGACCAGTAAATGCTCTTAATTGCTGAACTATCTCTCCAGTCCCAATTTTATTCTTCTTACTGAGTGACTAAAATATCATTGTTTATAAGGATCACATTATGCATTCATCTGTTTATTGGTATTTAAGCTTGCTCCACATTTTGGCTATTGTTAATATCACAGCCATAAGCATTTCTCTGTAATGATCTCTGTTGTTATTGACTGTTTCCCTTGCCTTTATCTTCAGGAATGACATACGCCTTAGTCACTGTTCTATTGTTGCTAAAAGATATCATGATTAATTTCATCCATTGGACCCTGAATGCTAAAAGTCCCACTCTATCCCCAAACCTTCCTATCTCTCCCACAACCTCAGTTAAAATCTGAAACACAGCCAGAAACAACACAGAGAGGACTAAGAGTGGAATTCTGAAACACAGCCTACTACTACACGGAGAAGACCAAGAGGTAGGCTGCTCCAATAACCCCATCCCATCCATTGGACCCTGCAAGTTACAAGTCCTACTCTGCCCCCAAACCATCCTATAACCTGCAACCTCAGTGGAACTCTAAAACATAGCCTGATACTACACAGAGAGAACCAAGAGGTGATTGACCACCCACCTGGGGTGACATGTCACTCTCTAGGCCCACCATACTGGGGGCAAAAACACTGGGCTGCTCACCCACCTGCCTCAGCTTCTCTAGCAAGCCAGCATGCTGTGAATGTATTTTACTACCATAGGCTAATAGAAGAAATTACTTCAGCCTATAGAAGGGCAGAATAGAGTCAGGCTGAAAGAGATATATGGAGAGAGTAGGCAAAGTCTAAGAGAGATACCATGTAGCTGCTAGAAGAAAAAACATGAACTACCAGCTGTAACCTTGCCAGTAAACCATGAGCTTCATGGTACAATATAAAATAATAGAAATAAGTTAATTTAAGATGTAAGAGCTAGCTAGAAAAACACTTAAGATATTGGCCAAACAGTATTACAAATAATATAGTTTCTGTGTGATTATTTCAGGACTGGGAGGTCAGGAATGAAAAAGTGGTCTTTGTCATCAGAATGGTGCTCTAATGTGTGCCAACTACACCTATGTAAAACCTCAGAAAGCTTGAAAATGAATTCTAGACACAAAAGAACAGTATTAAACATAGCTTCTTGGTAGCCTGCATTTTTTTTAATGGGTTCTGTTTGCTGGTGGTGAGCTTGGGTGCTGTGGCTCCTTTAAGAGAGGTCTTCTTGCCTCAGCATTGGTAGTAAAGACTGCATGGCTCCTTTAAGAAGGTTTCCTGGTTTCTGATAGTGGTATAAACAGCTCTGACTTTCTTAGGAAGCTGAGCACTTAAGTGGGGTTAGTGAGGAGCATGTTACAAACTGCTTAATGGTGTTACATAGACCCATGCATACCTGGAACTGGGGTGGTGTGGTTGGCTCACAGAAGTGATAAACATGTCTCCACCATGTTGGACTGCGCAGAGCCAAAAGACAAAACAGCCTTAGTCCTAGCCATGCTGTTTAGCATCTTAAAAATCATCCTTAAAAATCCTATAAAAAAGGATTACAGATACATAGTAAAGACAAATCCATATGGAAATGACCTCTAAATGGATCACAGTGGTGGATAAATATACATAGACTTGAGAGAGAATTGAAAAGAAGTATAGGCAGTTATAATATAAAAGAGTATAGTCATAGGTTAAAGGAGTAAGATAATAAAATAAATATTAAACTTGTAGAAAAAGTAATAGAATGAGAAAAATAAGCCATGTAAAGATGGAAAATACACAGAGAGTCTAGATTATGTGTAATATTGCATTTTCTTTAAATAGTTTGACTGTGAATGAACTAAGTACAGAGAGACATTTCACTGTACAAGTCACTAAACTGAACAAACATATGTTTTAAAGATATCTTGACTTCAAAATTTGGATCAAAGAATATGTTGCTTTGGAAAAGAAGCTCTGTGGATTCCTTCTAGGTTAACATGGTTTGATGGACCAAGACCCCTGGAAAGATCTCTGTGAACATCACAAAAGAAAATACTTCACCCAACAAAAAGCAGAAAGCACTTTGGGGATAACAATGCCAAAATTCCCTAAATGATTGTTTATAAATGTTTGCTTACATTTAAAGGGGGATCTGCTATAGAGATGAATACTCTGCATTGGTATGTATCTTGGTATATTGATACAAATTTAAGGTCAATTTTGTTATTTGTATATATCTGCTTTTGATTAAGGTATTGTATTTGTGCAGCTCATTCAAAAGTATAATGTACAATTAAGACATAAAGGATAATAAATAATCATCTATAATAGTCATGCTTATAGTCATGCTAACTAGGTTTTCTAGATGTACAGAGATATATTTCATATGGGAAAAATTCTTCAAACCTGTCAAAGACTAACAGAATATGGCATTTAAAATGTTTTAAAAACTTAGGACTTTTCATTACAATGAGACAGAGCTTCTCCTGGCAGCACCAATCTACTTCATGAAAATGATGGACATGGAAGAGGCTCCTTATGGAATTTGTTAGCCATTTGGGCAAGAAACTGCTCTTTCCTGGACTGCTTGATGTTTTGCTATATGAACCAGACATACAGGACCCACAGAAAAATGATTGTTGAGCTTGCCTAAAAGTGAGACAGTCCTTTGGGATTTCTGCTTCATGGGAGAACTGCCCAATATTTTCCAGGACACAGAAGAAGGCAACTGATGAACATTGCCAGTGCGAGGCATAAGAGATCTTCAAATTTCCTGCTTCATGTAAAAGTCTGCCATATACTATGGGCCTATCAGCCCCAATGTTACAGGATAACTGTGGGTGAATTTTTAGGCAGCAGGATGTCTCTGTTAATTCCAAAGTTTTGGAAGCTGCTTACAATGTACTTCCTGTTAAATTAACTAATATTATACCCTACTGGAGTTTTTGATGGAGTTGTAAAATAAATAGTTATAATTATAGTTTTCCTTAGTTATGATAAAAGTTAAAGTAGATATAAGTATTATAACTGTAATTATAGCTTGATACATGTCTTATTATATGTAATTTTACTATTCTAAACTTAAAAGCTTCCTTTATTATTTGGACAGAAAAAAGGAGGTGATATGGGATTCCCATCTGTATGCTGTGAATATATTTTACTACCATTGGTTAATAAAAGAAGTTGCTTCAGCCTATAGCAGAGCAGAATATATACAGGCTGGAAGAGATATATAGATAGAGTAGGTAAAATTGAAAAGAGAGGCCATGTAGTTGCTGGAGGAGAAAGTCACAAGCCACCAGCCAGAACCTCGCTGGTAAACTATGCATCTTGTGGTAAAATATAAGATAATAGAAATGGGTTAATTTAAGATGTAATAGCTAACTAAAATATGCTTAAGCTATTGGTCAAACACTATTATAAACAATATAGTTTCTGTGTGGGTGTTTTGGGTCTGGGTGGCCAGAAACAAACAAGCAGCCTCAGCCAACTGTAGACTGCTCCAACAACCTCATCCCATCCATCATACCCTGCAAGCTACGAGTCCCACTTGGCCTCCAAACCCTCCTATCTACCTCACAACCTCAGTGGAGCTCTGAAACACAGTCTGTTACTACACAGAGAGGACCAAAAGAGAGGACAAAGAGATAGAATCAAGAGAGAAACTCTGAAGCACAAGCTGTGAATGCATGGAATGGTCCAAGAGAGGAAACCAAGAGAACACACCAAGAGAGTAGGCCAAGAGAAAGGGCCAAGGGAGACTTCAATGACTCTCTGAGACAGAGAGTAACAGTAAAGAGAACAAGAACAGTTTCCAAAGACAGAGACAGGCACTGCAATGTTTGGACCAAGAGGAAAACATACTGTTGGCACCAACTGAAGGAAGATATGTGTAGGGACCAATGCAAGAATTCATTCAACAAACTAAATAGCAACATGATAAAACCAGAACCCCCTGGTCATTCAACAGGAAGACTTGATCACCCTAACCCAGAAGAAGAAGAGGAAGAAGAAGAAGAAGAAGAAGAAGAAGAAGAAGAAGAAGAAGAAGAAGAAGAAGAAGAAGATATTAAATGTAAATTTATGAGGAAATGAAAAACTCCCTTAAAGAGATAGAGGAAAAGACACACAAAAAAAATGAAAGAAATCAATAAATCTCTCAAAGAAACCCAAGAAAATCAAGAAAAAGCAATCAATCAAAGTGAAACAGACAGTCAAAAACTTGAAGACTGAAATAGAGGCAATCAAGAAACCACAAACTGAAGGAATTCTGGGATGTAAAAAATCTGGGTATATGAACAGGAAATATAGAGGTATGCATAACAAACAGAATACCAGAGATAGAAGAAAGACTTTCAGGTGCTGAAAATACTAAAGAGGAAATCAATTCATTGGTGAAAGAAAACATTAAATCCATCAAATTATTAACATGAAACATCCAGGAAATCTGGGAAACCATGAAAATAAACAAACCTAAGAACAATAGGGATAGAAGAAGGAATAGAATTCCAGCTTAAAGGCACCAAAATATATTATAAAAAAATCATAGAAAAAAAACTTTCCTTACCTAAAGAGAGATATCCCATGAAGGTACTAGAAGCTTACAGAACACCAAATAGACTAGACTAAAAAAAAAGTCCCTTTGTCGTATAACAATCAAAATGCAAAGCATACAAAATAAAGAAAGATTAATATCTGCAAAGGAAAAATATCAAGAAACATATGAAGGCAGACCTATCAGAATTACACCCAACTTTTTAATGGAAACCATGAAAGCCAGAAAATCCTGGACAGATGTGGTGCAGATATTAAGAGACCATGGATGCCAACCCAGACTATTATACCCAGCAAAGCTTTGTATCACCAATGATGGAGAAAACAGAAAATTCCATAACAAAATCAGAGTTAAAAAATACCACAAATCCAGCCCTACAGAAAGTACTAGAAGGAATACTCCAATCCAAGGATGCTAACTACACCCACAAAAATAAATGCAACAGGTGACCTCACACAAACAAACCCCAAAGCAGGGAAACACAAAAACACTACCACCAAAAGATAGCAGGAATTAACAATACTTGTCATTTATATCTCTTAATATCAATGGACTCACTAAAACTACACAGGCTAACTGAATTGATAAAAAAGTAGAATCCAAGCCGGGCGATGGTGGCGCACGCCTTTAATCCCAGCACTCGGGAGGCAGAGGCAGGCGGATCTCTGTGAGTTAGAGACCAGCATGGAATAAAGAGCTAGTGACAGGACTTGTTATAAACTACTTTTTAAACATTGATTTTATATATTTAAATAAAAAAATTAAAAAAAAAAAAAAAAAAAAAAAAAAAAAAAAAAAAAAAAAAAAAAAAGTAGAATCCATCCTTCTGCTGTATACAAGAAACACACCTCAATCTCAAAGACAGACATTATCTCAGAATGAAGGGTTGGGAAAAGATTTTCCAATCTCATGGACCCAAGAAACAAGAGGGTGTAGCTATCCTAATAGCTAACAAAATAGACTTCAAACTAAAATCAATCAGAAGAAATGGAGAAGGACACTTTTATATTCATTAAAGGAACAATCAAACAAGATGAAGTCTCAATTCTGAACATCTATTCCCCAAATACAAGAGCACCCACATATGTAAAAGAATCATAACTAAATAAACATTACTAAACATTGCTAAATCACACATCAAACCCCAAACATTGATAGTAGAATACTTCAATACCTACTCTCCCCAAAGGACAAGTCAGAAACATAACACAGAAATAAGTGAACTAACTGAAGTTTTGACTCAAATAGACTTAACAAGCAACTATAAAACATTCTCCCCAAACATAAAAGAATATACCTTCTTTTCAGCACGTCATATCACCTTCTCTAAAATTGACCACATACTCAGTTACAAACCAAACCTCAACAGATACAAAAAGTTGGAATAACCCCCTGTATCTTATTGGACCACCTTGGTTTAAGGTTAGAATTTAACAATAACACTATTGCAGAAAGCCTACAAACTCATGGAAATTGAACAGTGCTCTATTGAACCACCTCGGGACCAAGGAAGAAACAAAGAAAAGAAATAAAAGACTTCCTAGAATCCAATGAAAATGAACACACAACATACTAAAATCTATGGGACACTATGAAAGTAGTGCTAAGAAGATAGTTCATAAGAACTAAGTGGCTACATAAAGAAAGTGGAGAAAGCTCATGTTAGTGACTTATCAGCACACCTGAAAGCTCTAAAACAAAAAGAATTAGACTCACCCAGGAGGAGTAAATGACAAGAAAAAAAGTCAAATTGAGGGCCTAAAATAATAAAATAGAAATAAAGCAAACAATGCAAAGAACTAATGAAACAAAGCACAGGTTCTTTAAGAAATGAATAAGATAGAAAAACCCTTATCCAAATTAATCAAAAGACAGATAGAGAACATTCAAATTAACAAAATCAGAAATGAAAAGAATGACATAACAAGAGACACTGAGGATATCCAGAGAATCATTAAGGCATTCTACAAACACATATATTCCACAAAATTGGAAAATCTAAAAGAAATGGGCAATTTTCTGGTTAGGCACCATACAGCAAAATTAAATTAGGTGAACAATTTAAATAGACCTATAACTGGCAAGAAAATAGAAGCCATCTTAAAAAGCCTCTCAACCATAAAAAGTCCAGGGAAGGATGGTTGCAGTGCAGAATTCTACCAGAACTTCAAAGAAGAGCTAATACTTATAATCCTCAAAGTATTACACACAATAGAAAGAGGAGGAACATTGCCAAACTCTTTTTATGAGGCTACAGTTACCCTGATAACAAAATCACACAATCACTCAACCAAGAAAGAGAATTACAGACTAACCTCACTCATGAATATAGATGCAAAAATATTCAATAAAATACTGGCAAATTGAATCCAAGAACACATCAAAAAATCATGCACAATGATCAAGTTGGCTTCATGCAGAGATGCAAGGATGGTTCAACACATTATCCACCATATAAATAATCTGAAAGAAAAAATTGATATGATAATCTCATTAGATGGTGAAAAAGCATCCAACAAAATATAACACCACTTCATGACAAAGGTCTTAGAGAGATCAAGGATACAAGGAACATATCTAAACATAAAAGCAATATACATCAAGCTAACAGCCAACATAAAATTAAATGGAAAGAATCTCAAAATGATCCCAGCAAAATCAGGGACAAGGATGTCTACTCTCTCCATATCTACTCAACATAGTTATTTTAAGGGGAACACAAATCAAATAATCCCACACTAGCTCCAAATAGAGTCTAATAATGGGGTCCTTATTAAATTGTGATTCACAGATCATAATAATGAACAGGAATGGAATTCAGCATCCATTTGTGAGAATGGGGAAAGAGAGAGAGAGAGAGAGAGAGAGAGAGAGAGAGAGAGAGAGAGAGAGAGGACTCATGCATTTTTGGAATCCAAGGCCATGCCCAACTTTGTTCAGCTTCTCAAAGGCCATTGGCTGAAGGAGGCTCCCCATCATTTCCCCCTTTTGTCTAAATAAGAGAGTTTCAAACCCACTATAAAACTATATATGATAAGAATAGATATCAAGTATAAAAATTAGAATTACAACCAACAAAAACAATATTAAGCAAGAAACATATGTGAAATGTTTCAGTAATTATTCTATCCTCGAGAGTCTAAGTCTTATATTAGAAAGACCTTGGCTAAGTCATAAGAGGAAAGTAACTATGACTATCGAGTCTTCATCCCCACTGCAGACATGAGAAAGGAGATAATATTATTTAAGTAGGCAGGAAGTGCAATCAGATAGCTTCCAAAATGTGCAGTAGATGACAGAGACAACTGGCTACCCGGGCAATCATCCAAAGTTTCATTTGCAACATTGGAGCTACCAACCTTGTTTAAGGCCTAGAGTAACTGACAGATTATTTTCTTAGGCAGGAAAGTTTGTAGGGTTAAGCCAGCCCCTTAGGGGGCGGGTTTGCCTCAGGCAAATGCATACTGATAAATTGGGCGAGCAGGCTCGCCTGTTTGTCCTGCTTCCTGTGCTATGTGGGCACCTCGGTTCTGTAAGCTTATTTCTCCATTAAAGCTGTATATATTTCTTTACTATCTGCCTGCATTTATTTATGCTGCTACATTTGGCACCCCGTGAGGCTTTGCGGATACCTGCCCCAAATCGGAGGCTCCTGTGGGTGACCGCTCGCAGCGGCACCTCCCCCTCCGGAGGTCTCCCTTGGCACACAGACTGTACCCTCCCAGCACTGTGCCTTGCTGGTCCAACTACAGCTGCAGAAGCAGCTGAGATACTGAGCGACTCGATTTTTCCTGGCACCTGCTAGAAAGTCAAACAGGACGGGAGAATTAGCACTCCCCAGCGGTTTGGAATCGGCCAAGACTGTGCGCCCCACCCTGCCCGACAGTGGTACAAGCATCTGTGTAACAGCGTGATCAGTCTCTGTTCCCCTCCCACCTCCTCCGGTGCTCGGGTCACATGATGGTGGCCCTGCGAGCCGGCTCCATGGCGTGCATCCCTCTGATTTGTTCACTTTGGCTGCTTTCTCTCTGTTCCCTTTCCGGCCCAATTGCTATTTATCTGCCTGGTGTCTGCTCCATTTATTGTTTTTGAGTCATTTATTTCAGACTTAGGCCACGTGGACTCAAGTGGACCCTTTCGCCACCACTGGGAGAAACCGGTCATTGCAGGTAAAAGAGTTTTGTCTTTTATAAATAAAATGTCTGAGAACGTGACTATTATAGATTTTAACAGACTTTCTGAGTGTACCATGTGGGAGATTTTACAAGAGGTGTCTATCACCCCACATCTATGGACATTTCTGGGATTCGTAGTTTTCCTTGGCACTATATGGTGTGACAATAGAAATATGATAAAGTCTCTTAAGGCAGAGGTTGAACGTTTAAAAACTATTGAGAATGACACTAATCTTCTCAAGAATCAGTTTGAAGTTCTCCAGGAAGAGAACAGATCTTTGTTTAACATGACTCGGTTAACTG
>NW_004949157.1:1290879-1324820 GCF_000317375.1 Microtus ochrogaster
GTTATATTTATCATTTGTTATTATTGTTTATAGTTGTATTTGGTTTAGTTCTGTCTTATTTAGACAAAAGGGGGAGATGTAGAGTTAAGCCAGCCCCTTAGGGCGCGGGTTTGCCTTGGGCGAATGTATAATGATTAATTGGGCGCTCGGGAGTCTGCTCGTCCCTTTTTCCTGCTTCCTGTGCTATGCGGGAACCTCGGTTCTGTAAGTTTACTTCTCCATTAAAGCTGTATATATTTCTTTACTATCTGCCTGCATTTATTTATGCTGCTACAAAAGTTTTCAAAACTGTCTTACCTTGTCTTGGCAAGGTTTGGCTGGCATTTTTTTCTTTATATCCTGCTTGTCCTTCTGAACCCCAATCATTTTGTCAGTGGTTGACGCATAGGCAGTTCTTTGCCCAAAGTCCAGTTGTGCTAAGAAGAAAACAAGCTCCAAGTGGAGTGTCTTCTGTGACCAACATTCTCTTGGGAATAGATCAGTGCTGCCAGGAGCAATTCTATTTCACATCAACAGAACCCTAAATTATTTAAATGCCATATTTTACAGTTCATTGAAGTGATTAAAGATTGCCTATCTATGTCAAATACAATCTCTATGTATCTAAAGATCCTGATTAGTCTGTCTATACATTTGACAAACTAGATGACTATTGACCTATACTACTTAATACAAGTATAACTTAAAACTAAGACTTTATATTGAAATATTAAACAATCTTTAAACAACTGTACAGCAAATAAGGACAATGACCTCCAAATGTAAACTATGTATAACTATCATGATCTGATGTAGAAATGTATAATGCAATATGATAAATATATCCAAAAATTGTATCAACGTACAAAATGTCTTAAAAGAGGTAGAAGCATGCATATGTAAAGTATGACAAAATAACTTTTCCTAGGTATGCAAATATTGTAAATGGAAATAGTATATTCCATATAACAAATATAATTTGTATCAATATACAAGAACCTATACCAATGTAAATTGCTTATAAATAAGAGCTCACAAGTATTTACTCTATTACCCACTATTATTATTAGTGTGAGTAAGTTCGCACTAATATACCTATTTTCCCATTTAATACTTCCAGAGTCATCACCATCCCTGACATAAAGCTATATTATAGAGCTACAGCAATGAACACAGATTGTTATTGTCATAAAAACAGACAGGTTGACAAATACAATTAAATTTAGGACCTGTATATTAATCCACAAACCTATGAACACCTGATTTTTGACAAAGAAGCTAAAATTATACAATGGAAAAAAGAAAGCATCTTCAACAAATGATGCTGTCATAACTGGATGTCAAAACATAGAAGAATGAAAATAGATGCATATCTATTCCCATGTACAAAATTCAAGTCCCAATGTGATGCCGTCAAACAATTCCACCCCATTTCAGAATTAGGATAATTAAAGGATTATTTATTTAAGGGGAAAACTTACAGATCACCATCCTAAAATATTCTTCTGAGCACAAACAGGAAGAGTCTAGCAGCCAGAATAGGAGCTGGAAGCAAGAGTGTTTGCGCACAGTTCCCACTGCTTTTTAAACTATAAGAGACCATGCCCAAGTGGGCTGGTATCTTAGAGGTTATTGGCAGAAGAAGCAGAATGTGCTCCCATAGCACCTCCCCTTATTGTTTAAATAAGAAAGTTCCAAAACCAATACAAAATTGTATACACTAGGAACAGATATTAAGTATAAGATTAGAATTATAACCAGCATGAAGAATATTAAGCAAGGAACATATGTTAAATGTTTTAATAAACATTCTATTCCATGTTGTCAAGTTTTGTATAGGAAAAGGGTAGGCTATATAATAAGAATAGAATAACTATGACTATCTAATCTTCAACCCCATCGAAGGCCTGAGAATGGAGCTAAGTAGGCAAGAAGTAAAATCAAGTAGCTTCCAAAGCGAGCAATATATGATGGAGACAATTAGCTATCTAAACAATCACCCAATGTCATAATTTGCAACATTGAAGTAACCAACTTTGGCTAAGGCCTAGTGTAACCGACAGACCATTTTCAGAGGCAGGAAATTTTCCAAAACCATCTTACCCTGTCTTGGCAAGATTTGACAGTCCTGCTTATCCATTTCCAGATACCATGTAACTTGCCAGTGGTTGAGGCATTGTCAGTTCCTTGTCCAAAGGCCAGTTTTGCCAAGAAGAAAACAAGCTCCAAGTGGAGTGTCTTTGATGCTCAACATTCTCTCGGAAATAGATTGGTGCTGTCAGAAGTAATCATGTCTCATATCAACAGAAGCATAAATTATTTAAATGCCATGTTCCACAGATCCTTGAAGTGGCTGAAGACTATCTATCTAGACAGAATGTAGTCCCTATGTATCTAAAGAACCTAATTGATCTAACTCTATGTACAACAAACATGAAAAACTATTGACCTATAATAATTAATACCTGCATAACTTAAAGAGTAAAACAAATGAGGACAATGATTTCAATATGTAAACAACCTATAAATATCTTGATCAGAGGTAGGAGTAATATATAATGCAATATGAAAATATACTCTAAAAGTTTTATTGATATATAAAATGTTCTAAACTAAGGTAGAAACATGCATATATACAATCTGACAAAATAACTTTGTATTATTTGTACAAATATTATAAACAAAAGTAACAAACATAATTTGAAATTGTATCAATATACAAAACTATACCAATGTAAATTATCCATAAAGAATAGCTCACAAGTATTCACTCTATTATCCACTATTACTATGCCTCCTTTTTTTTGAACAAACATAGTTTTTACTCCAACCCTCTATCTAATACAAGTACTAATCAACAACCCCTAAACAGTGTTCCCAATCCTATGGATAAACTTTTTTTGGGCACTGGAGGCATTGTCTTCTAGGATTGCTTCCTGCTGTCATGGGGGTGATATTCTCTTAATGGGATCAAGCAAAAATTAAGTGGTGGTTAAGTTTCAAAATTACTGCCTAATATAGTTGGAAATAATTTCTGAGCAGTCAATAGCTTTTATTTTCAAAGTTCTCATTTGTAGTTCTGGCCAGATTATAAGAAGGTGCACCTTTTCAGCAGCTGGTACCCCAAAGAGTCTTATAGTAGTGCTGTCTTCATCACAATGTCATCTCCACTAGGTAGAGTGGTTGCTGTGGGGCCCCATCTTCTTCCTGGAAACTTCAAAGATTACTGCAGGAAAAGGATCTGTAGGAAAATCTATTGTTCATCACGGAAAACTTAAACATCAGTCATATAAACATACATATAATGAAGAATATGATATAGACAAAATAGGCATGGAGAAAGCAAAATTTCTTTTCCTAAAGTCTGTCTTCTGTCCCATATTAGATGTCTCCCAATATGAGACAGAAACTCTGAATGTTTCTTTTAATAACATGCTTGGATTTAGACAAGTACAGAGTCATTGTCCAACTCCAAAACCATATATATGTGTGTGTGTGTGTGTGTGTGTGTGTGTGTGTGTGTGTGTGTGTGTTCCTGAATATGTCTTGCACCTGGTTGAACAATGAAGTCAATTCTGCATCATCTGGTATATTTAACAGTTTCAACATGTAGGACAACTCTTTCTGCATATTGTGAATCAGTAACTATATTCAGAGGTTCTTTAAAATCCCTTAGTACCATAAGAATAGCATATAATTCTGCCTTCTGGATTGAATTATAAGGGCATTGTTATACCTTACTTCTTCTAATTTGTAACCTGATTTCCCCGTTTTATTTGCATCAGTATAAAATGTATGGGCTCCAGTTATTGGTGTGTCACTTATAATTCAGGGAAGAATCCAAGAAGTTCTTTTTATAAGGTTAAGTCTATTGCTTTTGGGATAATTGCTATTAATTTCTCCCAAAATATTAACACAAGACCTTTGCCAGGGCTCATTGTCTTCCCATAAATTTTTAATTTATCAGCAGTAAAAGGCATTATAATCTCAGCTGGGTCTATATCTGCTAATTGACAAAGTCTCCACTTACCTTTTATAATTAATTCGGAGACTTTTTCCACATAAGCTTTTAATTTTTTACTTGGTTTATGTGGTAAAAAGATCCATTCTAATATAGTACCATCCCTCTGCATTAAAATTCCTTTAGGAGAAATTCTAGAAAGCAAGATGACTAGAATGCAATTAAGATTTGGATTCACTCTACCCATATGTGCCTCCTGTAATTTCTCCTCAACAAGCATCAATTCCTTTTCCACTTCAGCTGTCAATTCTCTGAGACTATTCAAGCCTTTATCACCATTCTGTACAGCCTAAATGCCTGGAGACTATTTAGTATAGTCCCTTATAAAATCCTTCCTAGAATTGTGAGTCTCTGGGACTACAAGAATGTTAATCTGGGTATTCCATTGCTACAACAGTTTACGATCCCATAAAATCACAGTAATATTAGCTAAATGTGACCTCAAATTTCCTCTCTGTCCTACTAGTCCCATGCATTCAACCCATCTCATGCTTTATTTCACTCGAGATATGGTTCCAATTACTAGTAACTGAACATCTGCTTCTTAAAGAGGCCAATTTGGATGCCAACATTCTGCAGTAATGATACTCACATCTGCACCTGTGGCTATCAAACCCACAATTACAATGCCATTTATATACATTCTAAGGTTTGGTCTTTGATCATTTATAGAAGTATGCCAGAATATACATTTCCTATTTCCTATTGGAATTTTTAATTTATCCTACATGTTTATTCCATCATCTAGAACAGTATGGTTTGTTTTTTTTTTTTTTTTACAGAAGGCTCCAGATTTTTTTAATTTTCCTGGTGAGACATGTCCTCCACAGTGACTGGGAATGACTGAACCACTTTTGACTTGGGGGCCTGCAAGAGGCCCTCCAAGGAGTTTCCTGATGATATTGGGTTGCCTTGTCTGCCTTTTGTTATCTGCATTCCTTGGTCCAATGTTGCCCTTTGTTATACATTCTACATATTCCTGAAGGGTGTTTTCCTATTCCTCCCATTCTCAGAGGAGATATTTTTTTTTCTAGGAATTCCTTGTCTACAATCCCTTCTCAGATGTCCTATTCTACCATAATTAAAACATTTGACATTTTGTTGTCTTCTCATTCCTTTGGAAATTGCTTCTCCTATCCAAGATTCACTATTATAGTCAAATGTCTCAATGTTTATTGTGTTCAGGATCCATTAATCCACACGTGCTGATCTAACATTTAAAGGCCCAAGTATCTTTTGCATTCTAAGTTGGCATTTTCAAAAGTCAGTTATTCAATAAGTTCTCATCTAGCATCTGAGTCTGTTGTACAGCCTTAGGTAATCTCTGTAAAAATTCACTAAAGGGTTCTCTCAGACCCTGTTTAACCCTGGTATATGATTCAATTCATTTTTCTTTTTCTTGACTCCTGTCCCAAGCATTTAAGGCTGCTTTATGGCATAGGGACAAGATTTGTCCATTGTAAGAGGCTTGGGCCTATGGATCAACACAAATGCCCTCACAAAGAATTTGATCTTGGGAAGTCTCAAGTTCTTTTGCTTTTCCCAGTTGTTCTAAAATTTTAGCCTCTTCTCAAAAATAGCATTTAAAAATCAATTGAGGCCCATTATCCAGTGGTGTAGGAGGTCCTTCTGTTTATGTGTTGCTTTCATTGGTTGAATAAAGAAACTTCCTTGGCCTTTTGATGGGGAAGATCTTAGGTAAGCATGGAGACGACAGAACTGAATGCTGGGAAGAAGGGCAGAGAGAGAGAGAGAGAGAGAGAGAGAGAGAGAGAGAGAGAGCCACCATGGAGCTGCCAGGTCAGACAAGCTATATCTTTCCCGGTATGCCACATCCTTGTGGTGATACAGATTTATAGAAATGGGTTAAATTAAGATGTAAGAATTAGCCAAAAAATAAATAAAATAAAAACAACTAGAGCTTATAGGCCAGGCAGTGTTTTAATTGATACAGTTTCTGTGTGATTATTTCGGGTGTAAGCTAGCCAGGCAGCCAGGATGGCAAGCAACCCGATCCTCCTGTTGCAGATTGGCACCTATATGTTCAACTAAATCAACATAAAATCTGAGAAAGCTTCAAAAAGAATACAGAGTTTAACACAGCTTCTTGCTGTTTGCTGGTAATTTGCTGCAAGATGCTTTAAGAGAGATTTTGCTGATTCAGCTGTAGTGAAAAAAAAAAAAAGCCATGCAATTTTAAAATGCTGACTTTCTGGGCTATGCTGCTAGTGTGACCTCTATCTCTTGTGGGAGAGAGAGTATTTTGTTGGGGTTTGTGAGTAAAGTGCTACTGATTGCTTGATGGAAGCATGGACTTGCTGTGTGCCTACAAAAGAAGCAATGCATGTGGCTTAGAGGCACAAGCAGTTCAGAGGCACAAGCATCTCTGCCATGCTGGACTCTGCAGAGCCCAAGCAGGAACTACTGTATTTACCATAATAACAGCACAGCTTAAGTTTTAGACTAGGCAGGCAAACAGGTCATATTACCCCTAACAAGGGTGCACCTGAAGTTTTTAAGATGTGCTTAGCATTTAAAGAAGTGCCCCTGGACAGTAAAGAGTTACAGATTCACAATAGGACAATTTCAGACATAAAATACCTCTAAATGGGTCACAGTGTTGGATAAATATATGTAGGCTTGAAAGAGAAAAGATAAAGAGTATACAGTTCACAAAATAAAGCTAATGCTATAAAAAAGGTAAAGTCTTTAAAGAGACATAGTACAGATAATCATAGATTAAAGGAAATAAAAAAATAAGCCATGGAAAATTGGAAAATTCACAGAGAGTCTGGATTCTGTATATTACTGTGTTTTCTTTACATTTTTTGACTGTGAAGGAGCTAAGTACAGAGAGACATTTCATTGTGCTGCTAGACTAAACCACCATGCATATTATAATTGTATTATAAGTTCAGAATTTGGGTTTAAGAATATCATGCTTTGGAAAAGAAGTTCTTCTTTTGTTTTCACAGAGGATGAGACCCGTAGATTGCTTCTAGACCAATATGGTATGATAGATCACACCCTCCTGAAAGGTTGCCATAAACACCCTCAAAAATTACTTCACTTCTCTCAACTGCTAACTGAGATGAACCAGCACACAGGATATATATAGTGAAGGACCTGATTAATAGTACACCCATACATCAGGAAGAAGTTTGGAGAGAAATAACTATGTCCATATTCCCAAATATTGTTTATAAATCTTGATTTACATTTAAAGGGAGATATAATATAGATGTTAATAATTTTCATTGGTATGGATCTTGATTTATTGATATAAATTTAAGGTCAATCTTGTTATATCTTGTTATATGTATATTTATGCTCTTTATTAAGTATTGTGATTGTATAGTTCATTTAAGAATGTAATATATAATTAGGAAATATAGGTTGTTAATGGATAATCATTGATAATAGTCAAGTTTGTAGTCATGTTAGTTAGATTTTCTAGATATATAGAGATATAGTTAAGTTAGATAGGCATTCTTCATACCTTTCAAAGACTACATAACATGACATATAAAATGTTGTAATAACTTAGGGCTTTTCATGACAGTGCAACATGTCTGCTTCTGGAATCACCAATCTACTTCAGGAGGAATATGGGCATCAAAGAGGCTCCTTATGGAGTTGGTTAGCCATTCGCGCAAGAAACTGCTCTTGCCTGGACTGATGCATAAACTGGACATGAAGAACCCACAGAGAGATGACTGCTGAACTTGCCTAAAGTTGAGATGTTCCTTTGGGGTTCCTGTTTCATAAAAGAGTCTATAAGGCATTGTACAGGACACAGAAGAAAATGACTATACTATCTTTAAGATTTCCTGCTTCGTGGAAATGTCTGCTGGACACTATGCACCTGTAGGCTGAAGATGAATGCTTCAATGGTACAGAAGAACTATGGGTGACTGTACAGGCAGCAAGATGTCTCTGTCATTTCCAGAGTTTTGGAAGTCGCTTTCCTCTTGCTTACTTAGGTAATATATCCTTCTGGGGTCTTTTATGGAGTTGAAGAACAGGTAGATAGTTTTAGTGTTCCACTGTTATAATAAAAGATAAAATACATATAAATATTGTAACTTTAATTCTTGCTTGATATCTGTTATATGTACTTTTACTATGTTAAAGCCTTCCTTTCCTTTTTAAACAGAAAAGGGGAAATGGTGTAGGAGGTCCTTCTGTTTATATGTTGCTTTCATTGGTTGAGAAAAGAAACTACCTTGGCCTTTTGTTAGGGCAGAACTTAGGCAGGCATGGAAAAGACATAACTGAATGCTAGGAAGAAGGGCAGAGAGAGAGACACCATTGAGCCACCAGGTCAAACATGCTAAATCTTTCCTGGTAAGCCACAACCTCTTGGTGATATATAGATTAATAGAAATGGGTTAAATTAAAATGTAAGAATTAGCCAATAAAAACTAGAGGTAATGGGCCAGGCAGTGTTTTATTTAATGCAGTTTCTGTGTGATAATTTTGGGTGTAAGCTAGTCAGGTGGCCAGGATGACAAACAGCCTGATCCTCCTGTTATAATCAAGAACTGCTAAAACTAACTAAAGCCAGTAATATGGCATTGATTTAATGCTAGAACCCCACGTCTTTACCATCTCCCTAACAAATGCAGAATGCAAGCCATAAATTATGACAACTTGCTTAATTTCTTTTAGATCATTCATTCCTATAGGTATCTATTTACCTTCTTTGGTTTCTTTTTTACCTTTAGAACTTGATGCTTTGTCAAAGTAGATTACAAGGTAGGAAGCTAAAACCCTGGGTAACTCATCTCTGACAGGTACTGCCAATGTTGAATTCTGTTCTTGTACCTTCTTTCCCTGCTCATCAGCTTCAATAATTTCCTCAATAGTTTCAAATCTTTTTACTACTGTCTTTTGTAAAGCCTGAATCTCCTTGCCTGTATTTATTTCTAGTGATTTCATTGAGACCCCTAGCCTCTGGTCCTCTTTCTGCACATGTGATTCCAAGGTCTGAAGTTTTTCCTTTAAAGATAATATATCATCCTTGGACATTATTTGAATAGTGTGCAGATTGCCTTCCTAGAGAGATACTCTATCTGCCAACCTATCATAACTTTTAAACAGATTTTGATTGTCAAATTCAACAGTATGAATTCTTTCAGATTATTTTTCAGTCCCCTTTGGCAGAGACTCAGTTTTGTCTGTCAAATTAATGTTATCCTTTTCAATAGTATTAATTTTGTCAGGTAACTTGATTTTCAATGGTATTAATCCTGTCAGATAGCTGTTCATTATTAGTCTGTAAAGACTGTGTCATTTCTAAAAGTGTCTCATTCTTGGTTCTGTTATCAAACCATTTTTAAAACATATACTATTCAGAAAAAATGAGTCCCAATATCTAATAAATGGATGTATCACAATAATCATATAAGCCTTGTAGAATATAATCCATAGTATCAGCAAAAAGGTTATTAAAATTTTATATGCTAATTTCTGAAATTATATAACTTTCAAGTTTATTGATTTATTAACTAATCAAATAGTTACCTTGCTATGAGATCTGGTGAATTGTTTTATGTGTCATAATCTTTATCGTCTAGCAGGTTCGCAGTTGCAGAGTTGCGCCAGGTGGCACAACTGTTGGCACAACTGGTGAAGCTTTGGCCTTCTGCCTTGGTGCTTGTCAAATACTGAGAAATATGCTTTGCCTGACAAACTAAAAGCAATCAAATCAACTCTGTACACTGAGGAAGGAGCCCAGAACTCATGAGCAGGAAGCAGAAACTGGGAGCTGTACAAGTCACCACATGGCAGGGAACATGGCAGGGGTTGGGGGGAATGTGCATGTGCTTGGGAAATTTCATCATGTACATAGCTCTACTGTAGTGGAGGTTTTACAAAAAAAACACTTAGTAGGTTAAATCAAGCCAAGTATGCAGGCTTGGGAGACTTTCTGGACTGTGGACACTTTGAGCCTTTTGGACTGGTCCACCTGGTGAGTGTGGAGGGGCATTAGGTAAAAGATGGAAATCCCACACTAGCTCAGAATTGAGTGCAATAAATGGTTATTTATTTAGTGGTAAACTCACTGATCACAGTCCTCTGTTCAAACAGGAAAATAGCAACTGAGTGCAGCACCCAGAAGAGATAGCAGGGGCACACTTTACATCAGCATTTATAGTATAAGAGGCAATGCCCAAGTGGGCAGGTAACTTAAAGTTTATTGGCTGAAGGATTTCCACAGCAATAATGGAAACCATGAGATATGCTATATTTGGGAAAGGGTTTTGTTTTTGTTTCTATATGAAAGCAAAAGCTATGTTTACAATCTAAATCAATTAAGTTTTGTTTTGAAAAGAAGAAACATCTTGTAAAGGGAAATGACAGATTAACCACAGAGGTGACAGTCTTACTGTTGTAAGAAAACCTCATAAGTGTTATCGCAGAGTTCTGTTCTTGTCTTTGCAGGAAGACACCCATCTTCAAAAAGGGAAGAGACCTTGGGCATCTATATGACTAAAGAAGAAAAGATAAATAATTTTTGATTCCCTTCTCTATGCTTTGGATATATTTTATTACTATTGGTTAATAAATAAAGCTGTTCTAGCCAATTGCTTAGCAGAGCAAAGCCAGGCAGGAAATTCGAACAGAGATATATAGAGAGAGTAGGTGGAGTCAAGGTGTCATGTAGCTGCTGAAGGAGACAGATGCCAGATTCTTACCAGTAAGGCACAGCTTCTTGCTGAAACAGAAATTAATAGAAATGGGATAATTCAGCCAAGAAATGAATGTGCAGTCTTTGGCTACAGATAGCTATCCAAAACAAATCACCAAGCCAAGAGAGATCTGACTTGTGATACCAATATCCTCTGCAGGGTATAAATCTCATTACCTAAACATACATATCTCCATATCTCCCTCATTCTCATTATAATGGTAGTTGCAAATCACTTAAAGTCATAACTGATTTTGTAGCTGAATTATGGTTCTCCTTATCTAAATCCAAACATGTTATTAAAAGAAAAATATCAGAGTTTTTGTCTCATATCAGAAGCCACCTGAAGTGGGACAGAGGGAAGATAAAATATAGGGACTAAGGTTATCAAAACTCTGCTTTCAAAATTTCACTTCCCCCATACATATTTACACCTCTATGGTACCTTTCTTTGAATACATGGCTACTGAAACTCAAATTTTCTGTTTTGGTATAAATAATGTTTAAGTTTTCCACAGTGAACAATAAATTTTCTTACAGTAATCTTTGAGTCTCCAAGAAGATGGGGCCCCACAGCAATTACACATAGTTCATATGATGCCATTCAGCTGATAGTGGCACTTAAAAGATTGGTTTTGGACTAAAAACTACAAAGAGCATTTTGAAGTGGCTAGCTGAGATTATCCAGCCTCACTGACTACTCTAGCCAGGACTTGAGACAAGCCCTGCACTTTCCCGTGATACATAGACTGAATGATACAGCTAACTTGACCAAGAATCAAAAATTCATCCAAATTTTTCTTTCAGCATCCCCTAAAGATACTGTTGCCCTCAGACAGCAGTAGGTAAATTTAAGAATATGATGCCAACATTTTCAAGTGATGGGGTGGTTGGTCATTATATAATAATCGAACTTGTAGTCATATTAGGTGTGTTTTCAAAGTTAAACAAACATATATTTAAGATATTCAGGTCATCTTCAAGCACTTCAGAGGTCTACACAATATGGCATTTAAGATGTTTTATTAACGTAGGTTCTTGTTTTTTTATGACAATGAGACGTCTATTCCTGGCACCACCAATCTATTTCAGAAAAGATAATGGGCATCAGATAAAGTCCATATGGAGTTAACTTTTACTGAGTTAACTGTAGCAAAAAAAATTCCCCTGCATTGACTACTGACAATATGCTTTCCTAACTAGACAAGCAGGACACAAAAGAAAAATGATTGTCATATGTTGTCAAGACAAGGAGGGACAGCTCTTCAGAATATCCTGGTTTATAGAAAGGTCTGTCATATGCTAGGCCTGTAGGCTGAAGATAGATGCTACAACATTGAAGAGGAACTTTGGGTGACTGTTCAGGCAGCCAGCTGTTTCTGTCATTTCTCACATATTTTGGAAATCACTTGTTTGCTGTGATTTTTACTGTTTACTTAGTTAACATTGTTTCCTTCTTGGATCTCTGAAGGAGATGAAGACTAGATAGTTATAGTATTCTTTATTTATTCTGATGCAGAAAGCAAGTTATGATAGAAAGTAAATTAGGTACAAGACTTTGAACTCACCAGATAGGATCAATATGGAATGTTTTCTCTGAATTTGTCAAATACAAATGGACTAGATATTTCTGATGTATTTATTTCCTATATATTGTATGTAGTTATTCTACTTATTGTATATACTTTTTCTTATATTAGTTGTAGCCTTCTTTTTATTTTAGACAAAAAGGGGAAATGTATTTTAATACACAATATTTATATTTTCATAAATGAAGCTTGCTTGAAGATGAGAGATTTAAACAGCTTCACTGGTCAGCCTTACAGACCAGGCAGTGATAACACACATCTTTAATCCCAGTAACCATACTAGTTGCCATAGAAATTACACAGTGCATGCCTTTAATCCCAGTGGTGCACACCTTTAGTCCAAGCCCTAGAGAGGATTATAAGATTGGAGGAGACAGCTCTCAAGTTGTCTCATTTTGAGATTCTTGGAGGCAGAATTATCATTTCAGCCTGAGGTAGAGGCTAGAGCCAGTGGCTGACTGTTTTGCTTTTCTGACGTTCAGGTTGAACTCCAATTTTTCTCTGAGTTTTAATTAATGATTCATCAAGAGTGAGAAGGAAGAAGACAGAAAGAAAGGAAGAAGGGGAAGGAGAAAATAAATATCACAAGAAAGCAAATTTGTAGTGTTTATTTCTTTGGTGTAAATATTCTCACCATTGATGACTTGAAAATGCAATCCTTCATTCCATTAATTTATAAAAATTCCATAAGCCCAACCCTTAAACAGCATTGCCAGATCTCAGGGATAGTAGATGTTGAGACCAGAAACCTATTCCTGGGCCATGGATGAACTGACTTGATGGCATTCCTCACCTCCCACCAGCCATCAACTAGTAGAGAAAAACCTCAATAACTTACTTGTTTTAACATCTTCTCACTATTACCTACTTAGCAATGTTAAGTTTAAAGAAATCTAAACATTTAATATAACTGGATTGTATTTAATATGTTTAGCAAATTTACTTGAAATTGCAGTTAGTTATAAATTACAGTTCCAATTACAATTTATAGAGATTTTTATATAGGGATAATTTCAAGACTGTAATTTATCAGCAGGTAAGTGATTTATATAATGCCACTAAAGAAATTTCCTCATACCAAAAACCTCTAGATAACGTAAATATATGTTAGGGTATTCATTGGAATCTAAGACAGTAATAAGAATGCATTTTACTTCCAGATATAGTCGTCTGGGGAAATAGAAATGAATGCAATGTATTTAAGAAAATTATCATCATGTTCCATGCAAAAATTACTGTTAGTTGGCCAAGGAAACTCATTACCTATTTTCCAATATGACTCCTGCTTGGAACAAGGCCCCCTTTTATACTAATATTTTTGACATGTGAATAAGAATTAAAAAAATAAAATATAACATAAGAGCTAGGCGGGTTTGTATCTTGTCTATTGCCTCTTTGTAAAGCAACTAGTAGAAATTTAATAAGTGATTTAAAATCTATTGTATTTGCTACTTTTTCTTTTCTGCAGATCAGCTTGAAGGTCATTAATGAGGGATAATAAAGAAGGTGGTTCTGCTAATCCAAAGGAAGAAAACAAACCAAATGACATTAGCAGTTCAAGAAGCAGCTTGTGGAAGCAACATAGTTTTTAAAATGCCTGGAAGCTGCTATTAAAATAAGTAAGTCAATACTTGTGTGATCTTCTAGCACAATAGAGAACACTGAGGTTCACAGTGAATCCCCAATATTCAGTGGAAGTCCTCCTGGGATGTGGAGATCTGAAGAGAGTTGTGGAAGTGAGATTTTTTTTTTTTCTGAAGAAATGTCCATATTCAGTGTTGGAACATTCAAGACTGACAGATGATGGTAAGATATACTTCAAACTAGGAAGTCTATTCTTCAGTATTCAAAATTCAAGGAGTGTCTTTGGGGCTTTTAGTGAGTCATGTGTACCCAAAGTTCCACAATTAATTATTTTATCTATGAACCTGTTTCTTCTTATGGCAAGACATCATGTAAAGAGAAGTCCAGAATAGATTTCTTACACTACACAGATGTGTGTTAGTGTGTCTTTGCCTACCCTTTGGAATACTTAGCATCTGGAGGATGGAATTATGATTTTTTTTTAAAAATTGCTACAGGTACTTGATCCAGAAGTCCTATGAGAGTAAGCACAGATAGAATATCTTGATACTCAAAATATGATACAGGCTATCAGGATCTGTATCCCCTTGTTGAATATTAGACATGTAGTATGTCAGCCCAGCTCATATACTATCAGAATCTACATTTTAACCTATTCTCCTGGTGATTTCTGTATACATTATTGATTGAGAAACCTTATTCTAATCTTTTGAAATTGCCACTAATTGATGAGATATTCTGCTCTAGAATACCTATGAACTTCATGGGACAGAAGACAGGAGGGATGTTGATTTACTACTTGTAACTGACTTGAATTATTGTATATTTAAATTTACCCATTATTTTTGAGGTTACTAGGAACATTTAAGTCTCTAATACAAATTCCTCGGAAGAAAGTGTTGCTTTTAAGAGGATAGAGAATATTACACACTGGTGAATAGAGTAAGATAATGTTCCTTTCAAGTATGTTGTTTGGAGACTCGTTGCTTGATGTTCTATCATAATCTTTTCAATTCTTTGAAAGTGTGCACCTGGGATGCCCCCTTCTGCAGTAATGATATGAAGTGTGGTCAAGTGGATTGCTTGAAAACCATAGCTGGTTTTATGAATTCACTAAACTAGAAACTATCACAGCAATTTTTCTAAAATCTTTATTCTCAAACAATTTGGGATTTAACAATTCCAATTTCATGCAGCTGTAGGTTTCACCATCTTCTCAGTAGGTTTTAAGCATTTATTGATTTACAAATTGCTTTTCAGCCAGCCTCCAATAACCTTCATAGTCCACACTCAACCTTCTGTTACTGGCATTTGCCATAATGATCAACCTACATATAATGGATGAAAGAAGATTGACCTTAAGTATATAATTTTGTAATAGGAGCCTGGGACTTTTACTTTTTAAACTACCACTATACTATTATTATTCTGTTGAATTGCTGCTTATGTTTATTTTATTTGTTTTTTAGGTTTGGGGATTGAACCTAGGGCACTCTACACTTTAGGCAATTTTCCTATTACTGAGATATATATCCCCATCTGTTTGATGTTTTCCTTAGATGGCTCCTATCAGAGGATGAGAAACATAATACTTAGCTATATTAATAAACATAGATAATAGCAATGCCTTGTAATTGATAAAACATTTCAAATGCCTAGTAGTATCTGATAGTGAAACTATAATATTTTCTCCTTATGTGTACATTTGAATATGTTACATTGCATTCAGAAAAAAGCTCTGGGTCTCACATAAAATAAATTGTGGAATTAGAACACGAGTAAATCTTAATATTTTCAGTGTCTTTTTCTTTCCAATAAACTATACCACTTTCAAAAATGTTTGAATACTAATGCCAGGGCTCTACCCAAATGGCTTGTAGCCCAAGTCATTGATTGTTATTTATATTTCCTTCAATTTCACCTACATTTTGCATGAAAATCCAGCATAAATATTCTTCTTTACTTAAAATTCTTTCCAGACTCATTTTAGTGCTATTATAAAGTCCACTAACAAGAATTTTACTTGTTTACCATTGGTAATGCACAAGAGACTTGAAAGCACTATTTTTAGGAGATAGGTGTAAGCAGAGATAAAAAGATCTTAGATGTTAAGACACTTAGAAATGAGTTTAAGAGGCATGCATAATCTAATAATGCACTGAAGAACAACATGCTTTAGTGTGTGGCTACCTATTACAGTATAGTAATTTCTTCATTTTTCTCTCATACAAAAATTTTAATTTCCATTTACTTCCACAACTCTGAGAAACCTAATAGTTTTTGCTTAAGAACATGTTGAGTATTCTATTTATGTGATTAAAGTCTGATAATTCTAAGTAGAAAAAGCTCTCATTTTTCTCTTATAATTTTCAGAGAAATAGCATTTCCATCACTATCCATTTTATAAAAAGTATCTCGGTGTGAAACTGGACTTTTAAATATGGAATATTTGGCAACTGAACCATATTTCCATGTATACATATGATTAGTTCATAAGTTTATACTGCATTCCTATTGATGAACATTTGTAATATTTCCTCTATCTTTTACATAATCACCATTCTGCCTAATATCTGTTTATTTCAAAATACATCTGAAATATGTGAATTCTTTAGCATAATTTACTGTCTTGTGACATTTCTCTTATTTCTTCATTGCTTTAAATATCATCTTTCCTATTGACCAGATACCATGTTAGGCACTGGAGAAATTATAATTGGAATAGAAAAAATATATTCCTCTTTTCCTGAGTTCAGAGTTGAACCAGACTAGAGCTTACTCAGTGGAAAGATAACAGCTGGTATAGTCCTTGTAAAGAACAGCATATAATGGAATGGAAATTCAGTTCACTGAGAATGAAGAAAAGAAGGACATGAAACTATGTAGCACCATAACAGGTTTATAAGAAAAGAGGGAACCTTGAAGGACATAAACAAACTCCATAACACTGAGCATAGAAGGTATAACAGAGACTATGATAGAGATGAGAATCCTCATGTTACTCTGTGGTCTGTTATATTACCATGTGAGTGGCTTTCAGGAAGGAGATTGGATTAAAATACCAGCTTTAAAACCACTGTTGCAACAATTCCTTTTATCTATAGTTCTCTTTTCTGGCATTCTAGTGAGTTACCTGTGGTAATCAGCTATGGTCCAAAGATATGAAAAAAACAATTCCAGAAATCAATGAATCAGAAGTTTTATTAGTATATATCACTATACATTTTGTCTTATTTCATGATTGGTATTAATCATTTTGGGGTTATTTAATAATCATCATATCCCTATGAATAGACTATATAATTTATTAAAAACACGATATAAGCTTTAGTACCACAATTTTAAGCATCTGTTGGAAGATTTGGAATGTATTCTCCATTGATAAAAGATAATTACTCTATATCTTGAGACTAAACTTGTTTTGTGGATAGGATCACTTGTGGCATGCTGTGACGACTACTGCCAGTATCAGAGTTAGCTGCCATTTGTAGAAATCTATCTATCTAAACACTATCAAGATCTGAGAAAGCACACTATTTACAGGAGTTATTATTGAATTTTGAAGATGCTCTGTGGGTGATTTCTTTGTACATTAAAACATGAAAATTATTAACTATTGTAGGCAAAAGCTTCTTGTCTAAGAACCATTTGGGCCAAAATAACCCACAGCTATTTCCTAAATCACCACAGAGAGGCTTAATATTATAAATGCTCAACCAATAGCTCAGGCTTATTATTATCTAGCTCTTATATTTTAATTTAACTCAATTTTGTTATTTATATTCTTCCATGTGACAGTACCTTTTCCCAGTATGTCATGTCTATATTGCTCTTTCCACATCTGGCTGGCATGTCTTCAACTGTGCCTTCTTTATCTCTGTCTCTCTGCTTGTATTTCCCATCTAGCTATGTTCTCATTTGTCTTGTTACTTGATCCTTCAATAGAAGTAGATATATTTGATTGTTGTCTCTTTCCTAATACACTATTATTAATTTATTTCATAGAAAATACACCTACTCTATTGTATACTTGTTATCAGTCTCTGTATTTGAATCTTCCTCATTTCCCTTATTTCTAAACATTGAAATATGAAGTCTTGATCCTTAATATATTATTTTTCTTATATATAGTCTACGCCTATATCATGTCATTCATTTTTAGGGATTTGCAATTTACCTACATTGTTGTGACTGTTCCTTTTATATTTCTTACTGATATCCAATTCCAAATTCTTCTCTTTTATCTTTTAGACTAGGCCTCACTGTTTAGCCATGGCTGGGCCTAGAACTCACTACAGTTTGACCTTGAACTCACAGATATCCACCTCTCTCTGCCTCTTAACTACTGGGATTAAAAACATGCCCTACCATACCATGTTCAACCTAATACTAAACTTTTAATTATTATATACAGTTATTTACTGATGTCTTTTTGATAATCTCAAATTAACATTCCCTAAAAAAGTCCTGATTTCCCTAAATAAATCATCTTATTCTTTAATATTTTTGATTAATACTATTCAGTTTTTTAAATTGCTCTACAATTTTTTATTGTCTTCTATATTACTCCTTATGCAACATTTAATTTACCAACAAATTCTGCTAACTGCATTTTTATAGGTTTCCTGAAAGTCGATCACTTATATCATACTCATTTTTTGACTACAAGGCTTTATAATAGAACGTAAAATTCTCCTTTTGTATGTCTCATTTCATGTTCTCATATGTGTCTACTTTGTTCCAGCAATTTTTGTAACACTATTTACTTTCACTATTATTTACAGGAAATAGATATGTTCTTACTTTGTTGCAGGAATAAAGTTTTGCAAACTATATCTCCCTATTACATAATGTTTTCCCACAAGATATGCACACATTTTGTTCACATCTGCAACACACTTTCTTCTTCCTCAATAGTCTTTAGGAACCTTGACAGAAACATCCATGATCCATGAATCTTGAATCTTTTGTGCATGTAGAACTTTATATGAAGCTTACAATTTCTATTGCCAGTTGAAATTTAGCCTGGCTTTCTTAGTTAAAAGCTGCATTGGCCCCTGTTTGTTAGTTCTGGTAGAATACTTCCAATGGTTGGTGTTTTCATGAAAGAAACTCCTTCAGAATTATTCTTAGTTTAGGTTGTCTCCACTAAAATGAATTTGCATTTTCACAAAATGGAGCTTCTGATAGGTGGAAGCCTTTCCACTAAGGTATACTTTTCTCATTGTCCTTTGCCATATTTTTCTTTAATAGAGCTAAATTCTGTAACAATTATAGATGCTTTGTTACCTGTGCTCTCTCATCTGAAATGTTTGACCACAAACCTTTCCCAATCAAATATCTTACTTTTTCTTATCTTTATGTAGCACATTTTGCTCTATTTACTGTAAACCTATATAAGACTAATGAAGAGCAACCATAATAAGGCCTGTATGCTATCCTACTTTTAAGTTTACTCTGCCAAACAAATCAGTTCATTAATTTTTCAATTTACCCTTATAAGGTTCCTTTCTAAGGATATGGACAGAATGAAGGAAAATTCTTTGCCAGGATAAAACATGAATGTTCTCTAGCACATTACTCTATGGAGAGAGTCCTTTTTTTCTTCTGAAATTTCATAAATGCCAGAATGCCTTGTTTTGTATTTATCTCAGCACTCTGGCTTTCCAAACTCCCATAGGAATGGTTAATTCAGCTTTTCTTGCAGTATTCTATGATATTTACAGTCCATAATTCCAAAATCTTCCATATAACTTCTATAAGTTTTTTTAAAAAACACAAGAATCATATAGTCATGTTTGTCACAGTAGTGATCTCACTCTTGGTATCAGTAGAGTATTACTTACTTCCTTTTCTCATCATTGTGATCAAATAACTTGCAAGGAACAAGTTAAGAGAGAAAGAGTTGATTTAGGCTCATGTCTATGGTGACAGAGAAGACATAGTGGCAGTAATTTGAGGTGTCTGCTCATCTTGTATCAACAATCTGGAAGTAAGGAGTACACAGCCAATGGAGCAGTGATTCTATTCTTCCAGTGAGGCTCCTATAGATTCTACAATCTTCTCAACTAGGTAATGATTATTCAAACAAACATGCCTATGAGGGGCAGTCATTTCAAATGTAGAACATGCTGAAGCAGGCAAGCTATTGCTTGGCACTACAAGTACACTTCAAAGGAGATTTGAGATAAGTAGCCAAACTGTTAATTGACATTTATTAATTTGTATAAGTGTTTGATCTTTATTCTTTTCTATATTTTTAAAAATATCAGAAAGACTAATAAATTATTTAAATGTGAAGATATATCATTTATGAAAGCAGAAAACAATATTTTGTTCCTGGGCACAAAAGACATACCTGGCTACATGGTTTATGACTTGTGCCTTCAGGCTGGTGATAGTTATGTAAATATTATTTTGTCTCTAGAAATAAGCATTGGGTTATCATCCAAACTCAATGATTTTAATTTACCTAAATCTCCAAATTGACATCCTTTTTCCATATGGACCAATAAAAGATTTTGCCTGTCCTCAGACAGACCCAGGACAGGCACACTCTGGGTGTAGAGCATATATCTTTCCTATAACTATAATGCACTGCATTCATTTTAAGGATGTTTGTGGTCATCTGTTTTTACTTTTATTTCCTTCATCTTCACACTCTGTTTTAATAAAAGCATATTTAATTTCTTATTTCATAGAAATAAATAGTTGAATGGTTTGATGTTCCCTATTCACCTCAAATTCAGCCTGTTCCCACTTAATTGATATGATCATTCAAAATTGAGTATGTGTTTTTTAGAGGATATGTATGTGTGTACAAGGGATTAGGATCTATGATTAAAATACCCACACCTAGTTAGAAATACAACATTCTACTAAAACAGAACAGAACAAATTAGCCAAACACAGCTGAAATTCCAGAGAGAGATTATAATAATTTCACAAAGCATGTGATGACATCTGCTGCACAAGTTTACTACTGCTACCGCAAATTCCAACTAAAATGGTTTACATGGATGAATATTTTACATACTCCTTATTTCTTACTGATACATTTAATTTTTATTTTGGCGGAGGAGCGGAGTATATTTGGTGGCGAATATAGAATGCTCAAAATAAGTATCATAAACTCTGATGAGCAATGTGCTGCCAACTGTGTTATTAACAACCAGAATGTCAGGTTACCCTGGCAGTTGCATTCTCCTTTATGCCTGCAAATGAAGGAAGATTCAAGGAAAAAATCTGCATAGACTTCCTAATGTGCTCAGCCATCATTTCCAGGATTTTCTGCCTTGTTCTGCAGACCAGTAAAATCCAATTTAATGGCTTAATTAGTTTGAGTTGATTTGTCATTTGCTACCAAAAAGAATTTTGACTACTGAATCACTGTAACTGCAGCCAAAAGCAACAGCAAGTAAAGGCCTGATTTTATATTTCAATAATAAGGAATATATAGAGATATATAGATATATAAATTAGAATCTCTGGTATTATATAAGTATTAATCAGTTTTAATGTTTTATAGTACATGATATGTCCTTAAATATGAATTAATATTTGGAAAAGTAATTATTTTAATAAACTTTTTAAAGACATTAAGCTTTTTTCTCAACTTGCTGACTAGGGTATCTGCTGCAAGGAGGAGGGCCTGCTTGTTCATCTCAGCTGCCCAGCTAGCTTAGCCCCGAAATAACCACACAGAAACTATATTAATTAAAACACTGTTTGGTCCATTAGCTCTAAGTTTTTATTGGCTAACTCTTTCATCTTAGTTTAACCCATTTCTCTTAATCTGTGTATTGCCACTTGTCAGTGGCTTGCCAGCTATGTTTTGGCAGCATATTTTACTCTGGCAGCAGATCAATGCTTTCTCCCTCCCAGAATTCAGTTCCATCTTCCCTGCCTACCTAAGTTTTGCCCTATCAGGCCAAGGCAGTTTTTTTTTATTCATTAATCAATGTAAGCAACACATAGAAAGAAGAACCTCTTACACCAGGCATCCTTCCTCATATTGTCTTGCTGGTACCTCTTCTTTCATTTCTCTTTATTATTAGGCCTTCATCCTCCCTACTATGGTGTGTGTGTGTGTGTGTGTGTGTGTGTATGTGCGAGTGTGTGTGCACATGTATCTCTCCACAAGGATTTACACATGTATATCAATAAGTAGAAATGAATTTACTTGACTGACAATTTTCTCAGATTATCTTCTTTACCTTTATGAATGAGAGTTCTTTCCATCACCTACTGTTTTGTCATGAAAGAAAACAGCTGATTTACTTCAGTGGGTGTAAAAATTATTTCCTATGTTTCTGTGGAGCAACGGTCTGTACACTGTCACTTATATTTTAAATAAATGCTGATTGACCAGTAGCCAGGCAGGGAGTATAGACAGGGTGACCAGGTAGGAAGTAGAAGTGGGGCAACAAGAATGCCGGGAAGAACAAATCTCATTCTGCAATGTGACCCATCCTCAGAGGAAGCAAGATGTGACTGCCTTGAAAAAAAAAGGAACCAAACCACGTGGCTAACTCAGACAAGAATTATGGACTAATATAACTTATAAGAATTAGATAATAAGCTTTAGTTAAGGGGCCAATCAGTTTATAAATATGTAGACCTCTGTGTGATTTCTTTGGGGCTAAATGGCTGTGGGACATGTTGGGACAGAAAAAACCATTCTACAAAATGGTGCCCAATGTGTGGACAAATGCATCCACATAAAGCCTGAGAGAGCTTGAGAAGTAATTCTGACATAAAATAATAGAGTTAAGCATATGTTATTGATAACAGCTTGGGTGAGTTTGCTTGCTAGAGGAAAGTACTCTTATTTTAGAAAGGCTACCTGACTCAGCTTTAACTGCAAAAACTTTGCAGCACTTTTAAGAGGCCCTGCTACAAAACACTTAAGTGGTATTTAGGTTTGATCAAGGAAGACTACCTGAGAAATCTCTATTAGGAGTAGATAGCCCAGATATCTGAGTTCTACATCCACAACAGATTCAAGACTGCTGGCTAAGATGATCAAGCCTCACAGGATACTCCAGTCATGACTTCGTCATAATTCTACATTTTCTTTAGGTCCTCATAAGATTATCAGCACCCCCAACCAGCAGGAAGTATCCTGGAAAACTATGCACACATTTCCCACAAATGAACTACAGATATTTTCATTTGTTTAGAATGTTGGTTACAAGTTGTTACGGATAATGGTCAGGAGAAAAACTAACAAAAGTTATTAGATTCAGAGTCTTTTTTTTTCAAAGGAGGGGGGAGTACTCTGGGATAATGGTCTTGACCCTGTCACGTATATTTTAAATAAATGCTGATTTATTTATTAGTAGCCAGGCAGGAAGTATAGGTGAGGCAACCAGGCAGGAAGGAGAGGTGGGGCAATGAGAATTCTGGGAAGAGGGAAGAGTCAGTCTACAGTTGTCATCCAGACACAGAGGAAGCAAGATGAGAATGCCTCACTGATGAAAGGTGCCAAGCCACAAGACTATCACAGACAAGAATTATTGGTTACTAGAAGATGTAAGAATTAGTTAATAAGAATCCTAAGCTAATGATCCAATCAGTTTATAACTAATATAGACCTGTGTGTAATTTTTTTGGGGGGGGCTAAATGGCTGTGGGATCTGGTAGGACAGAAAACCTCAGTCAACACTTTGTGAATAAAGCTATTGTATCATTCAAGTATTCACAGTATATAAGTTGTCTGAAATCAGATTGCTCTTTTGTAAATATGCAATCTACATTCAACTGAACAGGAAATAGTCACATATCATGCTTTCATGTATTTCTTCCATCTATCCCTTTCGTACCACTCAGGCTAGTACATGCAAAAGTATTCACAAGTCACAAGAGAAACAGAAAAAAATATAACAAGGAAACTAAATCTAGAAAGGGCATCTAAACTTTCTCATCAGAATATACTTCTTTCAAAGATGACACACGGGCTTTGGTTTATTCGTTAAATTTCCATTGTCATCTCCAGAAGCTTAATATGATTTTGTAGACACAGTTATTCTTTACAATTACCTTGAAATTCTTTCATTGTTGCTCAATGAGAAAATAGGAATGTGCCAAATAACTTTTTACTTGAAGATGAAAATAACATATGATATGTGTAACATGAGGGGCCTGCTCATTGGGGTTTTCCATCCTGCCTGGTACCCCACAGCTGGCAAGCCCCAAAGAAAATCACACAGAGATCTCCATAAGTTATAAAACTGATTGGCCCATTAGCTCAGGCTACTTATTAGCTCTTATCACTTATATTAACCCATTATTCTGATCTGTGTTAGCAGTGTGGCTCAGTACCTTTTTCAGCCAGGTAGGTTATATCTTGCTTCTCAGTGGTCTGGGCTGGAATGGGAGGAATGGGCTTCCTCCTTCTTAGCATTCTCCTATTCTCTTCGCCCCATCTCTACTTCTTGTCTGGTTGACCCACCTATACTTCCTGCCTGGCCAATTAGTGTTTATTTAAAACATGATTGACAGAATACAGACAATTCTCCCACACCACAAGTGAGTGGAGGGCAGTCACTGCCTTTTAAAAGAGAGAGAGAGAGAGATTATGCCCTATGGGCTGGTATCTCAGTGGCTATTGGCCAAAGGAGCGGAAGGAGCTCATGCAACACCTTTCCCTTTTGTTTATATAAGAGAGTTCTAAACCTACTACAAAATTATATACAATAAGTACAAATATTCTAAGTAACTTAAGTCTTACATAATAAATAACTTACCCAAGTCATGAGAGGACAGAAACTACATTTATATAGTCTTCAACCCCATCAAAGATCCAAGAAAAGAAATAATGTTACCCGAGTAATTAGAAAATGAAATCAAACAACTTCCAAGACATGCAGCAAATCACAAAGACAACTGGCTACCTTGGCAATCACCCAAAGTCACATTAGCAGCGTTGAAGCAACCAACTTTGGCTAAGGCCTAACATAACTGACATACTATTTTCAAAGGCAAGAAACTTTTCAAAACTATCTTACCCTGTCTTGGCAGGATATGACAATCCTGTTTTATCCATTTATGGATACTCTGTATCTCTGTCAGTGGTGGAGGTATGGGCTTTTCTTTGCCCAAAGGCCAGTTCTGCCAAGAAGAAAGGCTCCAGGTGTCTTTGGTGCTCAACATTCTCTCGGGAATAGATCAGTGTTGCCAGGAGCGATTGTGTCTCACTACCACAGAACTCTGAGTTAGATTAAAGGCCATTTTCTACAGCTCTTTGAAGAGGTGGAAGTTTATTAATCTATATTGAATATAATCTCTATGTATCTAAAGAGCCTGAATTGTCTAATTATAAATGATAAACATAGATGACTATTGATCTATATAATTCTCAATATCTATCTAACTTGAAGACTAAGACAATAAACAACTGTGCAATAAATGAGGACAATGACCTCCAAATGTAAACAATATACAAATATACATTGCAATATGACAAATACATTTATATATCAATACATAAATAATATATAAGTATCTTAATCAGAGTTAGAAATGTACCTCTGATTAAATGCAATATGGTAAATATACATATATCAATACAATATATATGTATATATATCAATATATAAAAAATGTATTAAACAGAGGTAGAAGCATACATACATACAATAGTTAATATATTTTAACTTTGTATCAATATACAAGAATTGATACCAATATAATTGTCTAAAAACAATAACTCACAAGTACCAATCTATTATCCCATCATCCAATTATCCCTCTTTTTTTTTCTCAAAAAGATCCCTGGACACAAAGAACCCACAGAGAGAGGACTGCTGCACTTGCCTAAAGGTGAGATGATCTTTTGGGGTTCCTGATTTATGAAAGAGTCTATGAGACATTCTGAAGGACACAGCAAAAAGTGATTGAACTGTCTTTGAATTTTCCTTCTTCATGGAAATGTCTGCTGGATACTATGGTCCTTAGGCTGAAGATGGATGCCCCAACAGTACAAAAAAAAACTTTGGATGACTGTCCAGACAGCAAGATGTCTCTGTCATTTCTAGGGTTTTGAAAGTTACTTATTTCTTGTTTACTTAGGTAATATTATATCCTTCTGGAGTCTTTGATGGAGTTGAAGAATAGTTAGTTAAAGTTATAGTTTTCCTTAGTTATGATAAAAGATAAAATAGATATAAATATTGTAACTGTAATTCTTGCTTGATAACTGTTTTGTTATATGTAATTTTACTATGTTAAAGTTAAAGCCTTCCTTTGTGTTTAAACAGAAAAAGAGGGAATCATTTAGGTGGGTCTTCTATCTATCTGTTGCTTTCATTGGTTAATTAATAAAGAAAACTGCTTGGCCTGATAGGTCAGAACATAGGTAGACGGGGAAGACAGAACAGAATTGTGGGAGAAAGAAAGCAGAGTCAGGCTGATGCCATGAAGCTCCAGCCCAAGATGGACATAGGTTAGAACCTTCCCAGTAAGTCACCACCTCGTGGTGCTACATACATTAATAGAAATGGGTTAATCAAGATGTGAGAGTTAGCCAGTAGGAGGCTAGAGCTAATGGGCCAGGCAGTGTTTAAATGAATACAATTTGTGTGTTGTTATTTTGGGTGTAAAGTTAGCAATGCGGGAGCTGTGGGAGACAAAAAGCAGGCCTGCTCGCCTCATCACTACAGATATGAGGCTGATATTTCCTGGTTTAGCTACTTTGTGGACTCTTTCTTCATTTGAGGTTCCATTGACTGAAAGCAATGTGTCTCTATTGAGGCTTCACAGAACCTCTAATTACGTGATGAAGCATCAGGACACTTATTCTACATGTTATTCCCTTTTAAAATTTTGTAAACTGTACTTTGCACATTTTGCTTTAACATGACAGTTTTCACTACCTATGCTCTTTAAAACATACAGTCTGGATTTTAAGGTGATGTAAGTATAATCTGTAATATTTTTGATCATGTAGGAAGTAGAAGTAAAGTGACATCAAATTGGAATGTGTATATTTTGTTGTAAAAGGAGCCGCAGGCCGCTTCCCACCGCCCACCTCCCTGGCTAGTTTACACCTTAAATAATTACAAGGAAACTGTATTCATTTAAACACTGCCAGGCCCAATAGTTATAGCCTCTTATTTGCTAACTCTCACATCTTGATTAACCTATTTTTAATAATCTGTGTAGCACCACAAGTCTGTGGTTTACTGGCAAGATTCTAACCTACGTCCATCTCAGGCTGGAGAATCATGGCATATGCCTGACTCTGCTTCTTTCCCTCAGAATTCTGTTCTGTTTACTCTGCCTATCTAAGCTGCTGTCCTATCAAAAAGGCCAAGGCAGTTTCTTTATTCAACCAATGAAATAAACATAAAACAGAAGACACTCCTACATCATTCTGTCACTGAGATTAAGATTCCTGAAGGCTAAACTAGACAACACAGGCCAGATAATCATGTTAATAATTTTAGTAAAGGATATGGAAAATTATGACAGGAAACACATAAAGATACAGAATCATTCTAGATGGGAGGGAGAAGGTAGTTGATTTAAAAATAAAATTTCTGGTAAGAGAGTTTTTATCCTTTAGTAAATTACTACATAATCCCAGAGACTATGGTTGGTAGCAGAGGAGAATGTAGGAGGATGCTATCATTAGTGTTTACATCTTCTTTCTTCTCCCTATTTCCCCACTCTTCCCTATATCATTCATATGGGAGCACCATGCCACTTTCTAAATGTCTCTGTGGTCTTAAATTTATGCAAATGAAAAATAAATGAGTTAGAAGCTTAAAAATTGCCACAGTGGCTCTTATAATACTTTTATACCATATTGTAGTTTGTATTAATAGAAAAATATATACAGTGGTAGTGTAGCTGGTTAACTAAGTAAACTGGGTATCCCAACAACACAAGAAATGGTTAGAGGCTATACTGGCTGGTTTTGTGTAACAATTTGACACAAGCTTGGGTCCTCAGAGGGGAAGGAGCCTCAGTTGAAGAAATGCCTCCATGAGTTCCACCTGTAAAGTATTTTCTTAACAACTAGTGATCAATGGAGGATGACCCAGCCCACTGTGGGTATTGCCATCCCTGGGCTGGTGGTCCTGGGTTTTATAAGGAAGCAGGATGAGCAAGCCAGGGGAAGCAAGACAGTGATCAGTTCTCCTGTGTGGCCACTGCATCAGCTTCTGCTTCCAGGTTTCAGCACCATTTGTGTTCCTGTTCTGGCTTCCTCCAATGATGGACTGTGATCTGGAAGTATAAGTCAAATAAACCTTTTTCTCCACAACTTTCAGTGGTCATGGTGTTTTGTCAAAGCATTAGAAACACTAAGACAAAGTCATTTAAAGGAAAAGTCTGAGGAGTCAGCAAATGACTGTCAGAAGTAACTTCCTTCCTCAGGAGACACGTGGCATTTTATTGAAGTCATCAGTTGGGTATACTTGGCAAATGTTGGGGCTGAAAACAAGCAGAGGTTCACAGTGAAATCCAGGTAGCATAATATATTGTGACAAGAAATCTCAGGATCCTGATTTTGATGTTAGATGATGTTTGTCTGAGTTTCCATTGTATCATTTTCCTAGGGCTAAATAATTTCCAGGAAAAACACTTTGGCACTGAACCTAATTCAGTCCTGTTGATTTCTACAAAACAAGAGTAATAGTACAGACTTTACAAGACTATTGTAAAAATTTTAAATTATATGGGAAATGCCTCTTGTGTAATGATTATTAACATAAAAGGGTAAATGATTACTTTTGACATGAGGAAATTACAGAAAAAGTATGGGAGGCATAAAAACCCATTCAAGGAAGCTATAGAATGAGTCCGTAGAATTTAAAAATGAAGATATGAAGCTAGTTAGTATAATATAAATAATATCAGAGATAATTAAACATAATCCTGAATTGATATATATTTGAGTTGTTAATTGAGTTATGTAATGGCTCTTTGTCTGCATCTTCACCACACTTTCTTTTAAACTCTTAAGACATAAAAATCATATGAAGTATTAGGCCCAGTTCACCAATAGGAAGAAAAGCACCTGGAATTGCTTCATTAACCCTGCTATTTTCAAGTCTTAGACAATGTGACAATTTATCTACTTAAATTTTCTAATTTGTTGCTGAACTTTATGCAGATTTTTTGAGATCAGATAAGATTCATGTGATGATCTAGAATTTTACATACTATTCACTCTTACTACTTATCTAATCTCTTACTCTTGTTGCAATTCAATTTATCTATTGAAGACTCATTTTGTTCCCTTTAACTCCAGTGCTGTCAGAAATCAAGTCTGACAAGGAGGCAGTGAGTTTGTCCACCAAACTTCAAATTCCTGACTCACCCATTTGTTTTCAACCTCCAGAAATCAATTGCATATGAAATGACTAAGAGGGGTTGACTTATTATTAGGGCAGTGGTAAACAGATTTTTACAAGCTTTAGTTTTGTCTGTGTAACAGTTCTATTATCTCTCCAGCAAATTATAGAGTTTCATGTACTGAGCAAAATGTGTATATTGTTCTCATTTAGACACTTTTACTTTTAATGAGAAATCCAGCTCAAAATAGACTCCTGAATAAACTTGTTGGAACTATTTATAAAAAGTACAGATTGAAGGACATTTTAAATGTATATTTATCTTTATCCACTTGCATTCTTCCATACAGGATTGAATTTGAGATCTGTCCTGACAATTTAACAGCATGCCTCTAACAAAGCTTTGTTTGTAATGTATTCTTGCAGAAAAGAATGTATCCCCACTGCTTATACTATTAATTAACCTTCTATCTTCAGATAAAATGTCTGATTATTCTTAAAAAATGGTATTTTGGTTATGATGAGAAAGAGAAAAGCAACGATTGACATCTAGTCATTGGCCTAGTATGATCATTATGTATTAGAGTTGTTGTTCGGTAGCCTGGCACTCATCACTGTGCTTTGGCATTTTCCACGGGACTGAAGAATCTTAAAAATCATTTTATAGTCACAATAGATCAATGTAGAAGGAGCAGCTGGCTGTGTTCCTGCCACCTGTCTCCTGGTCTCCTGGCTAGTTTATGCCTTGAAATAACAACACATAAATTGTATTCTTTTAAACACTGCTTGGCCCATTATATCTATCCTCTTCTGGCTAACTCTCATATCTTGCTTTGACTCATATCTAATAATCTGTGTAACACCACAAGGTGGTGGTTTACTAGGAAGATTCTAGCATACGTCCATCTTGGGCTGGAGCTTCATCGTGTCTGACATGGAGAGGAAAGGCATGGTGTCTGCTTCTCTTCCTCCCAGCATTCTGTTCTATCTACTCCACCCACCTAAGGGCTGGCCTATCAAATGGGCCAAGGCAGTTTACTTATTAACCAATGAAATCAACAGATTGACATATGATCTTCCCACATCATTTCCCCTTTTTCTAAGGCTTTAACTTTAACATAGTAAAATTACATATAACAAAACAGTTAGCAAGCAAGAATTACATTTACAATATTTACACATATTTTATCTTTTATCATAACAATGGAAAACCATAACTATCTATTTATTCTTCAACTCCACCAAAAACTCCAAAAGGATATAATATTACCTAAGCAAACAAGAAAGAAAAAACTTTCAAACTCTAGAAATGACAGAGACATATCGCTCCCTGGACAGTCACCCAAAATTTCTGTGTATCATTGGGCATCCATCTTCTGCCTATAGGCCCATAGTATCCAACAGACATTTCCATGAAGCAGGAAATTTCAAAGGCAGTTCAGTCACTATCTGCTGTGTCCTGCAGAATGTCTAGCAAACTCTTTCATGAATCAGAAAGACCATCTCACCTTTAAGCAAGTTTAGCAGTACTCTTTCTGTGGGTTCTTTGTGTCCAGTTTATACAACAGTCCAAGAAAGAGCAGTTTCTTGCCCAAATGGCTAACCAACTCCATAAGGAGCCTCTTCAATGCCCATCTTCTTCTTGAAGTAGATTGGCGCTACCAGGAGCAGACGTGTCTCATTGTCATGAACAACCCTAAGTTATTAAAACATTTAAAATGCCATATTCTGTAGTCTTTGAAAGATATGAAGAATGCCTATCTGAAATATATCTATGCACATCTGGAAAGTCTAACATGACTACAAGCTTAATTATTATTGATGATTATCAATTAACAACCTATATACATTACATTTTTATATGAACTACACAATCACAATACCTTAATCAATATCAGAAATACATATACATATAACAAAATTGACCTTAAAATCCATACCAATGCAAATTATTCATACCTATATCATTTCCCCCTTTAAATGTAAAAGAACATTTATAAACAATTACCACAACTCTGTGGTGTTTCAAGGTCCCTGCCAGCAAGCAAGCTTCAGCAGCATGTGCTTGCAAACCACACAAACCGCCTGCATGAAAGTCAGAGTTTGCCCTGGCAGGACAGCCCAGAAAGCTGGCATTTTAAAACAGCTCAGCTTTTTTCCTGCTGGGACTGAATACCAAAAAGCATGCATTCAGCTTTTCATCAACACCATTTAAATGTTTCATGGTAGAACCTCTTAAAAGAGCTGCAAGATTTGCAGCTAAAGCTGAGTCAGGATGCCTCTCTTAGATGAGAGTGCTTGCTTGCCTCTAGCAAGCAGAGAAAACCCTAGAAATTGCTGCTACCAAGAAAACATGCTTTACTCTATTCTTTCCCAAGTTTTTTCAGGCTTTCAGTGGATTCAGTTATCCACATTGGGCAGCCATTCTGTAGAAGGAGTGGCTGGCTGCATTCCTGCCACCTGGCTCCTGTTTGCCTGGCTAGCTTATGCCTTGAAATAACAACACACAAATTGTATTCTTTTAAACACTGCTTGGCCCATTATATCTATCCTCCTCTGGCTAACTCTCATATCTTGCTTTAACTCATATCTAATAATCTGTGTAACACCACCTAGCATATGTCCATATTGGGCTGGAGCTTCATCGTGTCTGACCTGGAGAGGAGAGGCATGGCTTCTGCCTCACTTTCTCCCAGCATTCTGTTCTATCTACTCCACCCACCTAAGGGCTGGCCTATCAAATGAGCCAAGGCAGTTTCTTTATTAGCCAATGAAATCAACAGATTGACATATGACCTTCCCACATCAGATCAACACCAAAGAACATCATTCAATAAACATGTTTGTACACTAGAAAAAAACAAAACAAACATAGCCATTGTTTTTCCCCAAACTACCAAAGGTTCTCCTGTACAGGAAAATAAATGTATCTGATATTTGTTGTTTTTCCCCTAAACATAGCTTTAGTCATACTCAAATCCGATTTCTTTCCAGACATATGCAATCCATTCAAATACATAGTCCACTTCCTAATAATATTCAATAAAGATTAATGTCCTGATTCTTTAGTTCCTCCTCCAAATCAGGGTACAAATTCAAATTCTTTTCAAATAAGTTCTTTCTAAAACTTATCTCTGTGTTAGTGTGTTCTTCTTGCAGTGAGTAATAAATATAACTCCTCTGGCAAATGGTATGTCTTTGGTTGTCTTTGAGTGGAAAGCAGTATAGAAATGGTGGTTTTACTGAGATTCACCTGATGTACTGTGTGATTTGTACCAAGTCCTTCAATTTAGTCATACTGTTTGTATCTGAAATTCATGCCCTGTTTGAAATGCCACAGTTCTGAAAAGCTAGTTCATTCTGAATTGAACAATGATGTTTTATTGAAGCCTTTCAGAATTGGGTTTATTTTTCCCTAAAATAAACTCCCTTGGAGTATTTCTGCAACTTGATCACATTTGCATTATTCTTTTGTAACTTGTTTTGAAGCCTTCTAATACATTTTTAAATGTCTATCATCTGTTCTAGTGTCTTAAGTACTGCTTTTCATATAAAAAAAGTCCACAGTGAAGGAATGAGTGCATGTCCAATGGGCCCATCATTGTCACAGTTCTGGACTGAGTAACTTAGAATGTCTCCTTAAACCAAGGTCCTTTGACCAAATTTTGCCAAAAGTCATCTTTTTAAGTATTAAATAAGCCTTCTTCCTAAGTTTTGATTTTTATGTTCTAGATAACAATTCTGTTTAGTTTTATCAGCCCAGACTCAGAAGACCTTGTTGGCTGCTTGAATAGTGATTCTCAACCATAAGCCAAGCCTTGAATTGACTTGATCCATCAGGTTAAATGGGAAACATACTTACATGTTGCCCAATGCTCATGAAATGTTCTTTCAAGATTAAGCCTTGTACAAGCTTTGAACTTACCTTCATCAAGTCATTCCTTGTAAACATAAATTGTATATATATCTGGAAATGTATCAACATGGACAATTTGGAATTGAAGTGACTACTTTGGGTAGTTTCCCCACACAATCAAGATAGTGCTTTTCAGGAGTATAATAGAAACAAAAATAGGAAAATTTCATGAGGAAACATGCAAAGTTTACCTGCAAGATCATTGTCCTCAATATGAATGAATGCCTCTACTTGTGGGTCTATCAATGAGTGTTCATTTCTTAACTATATAACATGATGAAATTGTTAAGGGACTAAGTTATGTCAAAACAAGCTGCATGTCTCTCTCTCTCTCTCTCTCTCTCTCTCTCTCTCTCTCTCATGTGTATGTATGTGTGTGTGTGAATTTTTTTTCTTTGTAAACTTCCTGCCCTTTATACATAGTAAACTTAGGTATTATTTTATAATGACAGTTTTATATTTGTCAGGAGCTGACTTTTTTTTTTTCAATTTACCTCTGCCAGTTCCTTTATTTCCCTTACATGTGAAGCATAAGTGATCAAATGTCATTTTATTTGTGTGCATGTACCATAGAGATTGTTACTTTAGACTTTCAAAATTGTCCAAAGGTAAAACAAAACAAAAGAAAGTTACTAAATTATATTTTCCTTTTTAGACACTAAAAAGTATATTTAAATAATAGCTTTTTTTTTTACTGTAGATAAAAGCTAATTTGAAAATCTTTAAGTTTCAAGATAAAATAAGATATAGAAAATAATTAAACAGGCGGATCTCTGTGAGTTCGAGACCAGCCTGGTCTTACAGAGCTAGTGCCAGGACAGGCTCCAAAGCCACAGAGAAACCCTGTCTCGAAAAA
>NW_004949157.1:1324920-1345787 GCF_000317375.1 Microtus ochrogaster
AAACCCTGTCTCGAAAAACCAAAAAAAAAAAAAAAAAAAGAAAATAATTAAAAGTCTTCATAAAATTATTTTGCCCCATGATGGTAACATTAGCATAAATGTTTATTCATGATTAAGGTTATTTTTCTTTGCAATTGAAATATCATCTATTTCCTATACCAGTTTCATGAGTTAAAATTTTATCATTGGTTCTACAAATTATTTAAATATAAAACTTATATATTCAAGATTATGCTGAATAATTATGTATGGCAAATGGCATTGTTTTAAATGATTATTTTATGATATTCTAAATAATGTAAATAGTAGGTTGAAAATACTGTATACAAACATAAATTTATTATTTCAGATTAAACAAATTTTGGAGTCAAGATAGCTTTAATGACTGCTTCTATATCCCTGAGTGCTATAAGTAAATCTAAATTGTTTATCTTGTCTTGGTTTGATTTTGCTTTTTAGTACCTGTCCAGAAAATTGTTAATTTCTTTTAATATTGTTCAACTTTGTGGGGTATAGGGTTGGAAGTATGACCTGAAGATTCTTAGAATTTGTTCAGTATCTGTTGTTATATCCTCCTTTTAATTTTTGATTTTCTTTATTTGGGGATTCTTCCTCTGCCTTTGGTTAGTTTGGAAAAGTAAAGTGTCAGAATACAAGAATAACTCAAAAAAATCAGTAGCCCTCATATATGCAAATGATAATTGGGCTGAGAAAGAAATCAGAGAAACATCACCCTTTACAATAGCCCCAAGTAATATTCAATATCTTTGGATAACTGTAGCTAAACAAGTGAAAGACCTGTGTGATCATACCTTTAAGTCTTTGAGGAAAGAAATTGAAGAAGATATCAGAAAATGGAAAGATTTCTCACTTTCTTTGATAGGTAAGATCAATATTATAAGAATAATATTTTTCTTTATTTATTGATTTTTATTGAGCTCTACATTTGATCTACATTTTATTGAGCTCCCTGCCTCTCCTCTCCCCATTTCAACCCTTCCTCAGGGTCACCATGCTCCCAATTTACTCAGGAGATCTTGTCTTTTTCTACTCTGTACTTTCCATGTAGACTAGATCTACATAAGTCTTTCTTAGTGTCCTCATTGTTGTCTAACTTCTCTGGGATTGTGGTTTGTAGGCTGGTTTTCTTTGTTTTATGTTTAAAAACCACCTATGAGTGATTACATGTGATAATTGTCTTTCTGTGTCTGGGTTACCTCACTCAAAATGATGTTTTCTAGCTCCACCCATTTTCCTGCAAAATTCAAGGTGTCCTTTTTTTTTGGGGGGGGGGTATAGTACTCCATTGTGTAAATGTATGTTTTCCTTATCCATTCTTTGGTTGAGGGGCATTTTGGTTGTTTCCAAGTTCTGACTATGACAAATAAAGCTGCTATTAGCATAGTAGAGCACATTTCCTTGTGGCACAACTGAGCATCCTTTGGATATATACACAAAAGTGGTATTTCTAGGTCTTGAGGAAGGTTGTTTCCTAATTTTCTGAGAAATAATCACACTGATACCCAAATGGGTTGTACCATCTTGCATTCCCACCAGGAATGCAGAAGTATTTCCTTTTCCCTACAACCTTACCAGCATAAGTTGTCATCAGTGTTTTTGATCTTGGACAATCTCAGAGTTGTTTTGATTTGCATTTCACTGATGACTAAGGATGACAAACATTTCCTTAAGCACATTCATTTTAGATTCCTCTGTTGAGAGTTCTCTGTTTTGATCTGTATGCCATTTTTTATTGGATTATGCAACAATTTTACCAAAATTATTTACAGATTAATTTTACCAAAATCCCAGCACAATTCTTCACAGACCCCTAAAGAAAAGTACTCAAATTTATAAGGAAAAACAAAAAAAACCCAGGATAGCGAAAACAATATTGTACAATAAAGGAACTTCTAGATGTATTACCATCCCTGACTTCAAGTTCTACTACAGAACCATAGTAATAAAAACAGCTTGGTATTGGCATAAAAACAGACATGTAGACTAATAGAATTGAATTGAAGACACTGACATTAATCCATACAATTATGAGCATTTGATTTTTGACAAAGAAGCCCAAACTGTATAATGGATAAAAGAAAGAATCTTCAACAAATGATCTACAGAGTGGTGCCCAACGTGGTAACGAACTCCACGTAAAACCTGAGAAAGCTTAATTTTAAACACAGAGAAAAAAAAAAACAGAATTTAACACAGCCTTTTGCTGTTTGCTAGGGTGTGCTGTAGAGAGATTTCCTGATTCAGCAACAGCAGCAGAAAAAAAGCTGCATCATTTTAAGGCACAGCTTCCTGGGGCTGTGCTGCCAATGCAGCCTTTGGCTTTAAAGCATTTCAATGGTTTTTATGGGACTGAATGTTTGTGTTCCCACTTGGGATCGGATCGGAAAGAAAGTACTCTGCGACCATGCCAATGGCTCAGCGCTCCCCCCCTGCACCTGGGCAGACTGTGGGACCAGGCTTAAGCAGGTGGCAGAGCATGGAGGATTTCTGCTGCCATACAGAGAGATGTTTCCAGGCTGCACAGTGCTCTGCCTGTCAGATTTGGCAGTAACATAGATGAAAAGAGTTTTTGTGCCACATGCTCAGTCTCAGAGTTAAAGTGGTGAGTGCGGCTCCTACCTGGCTGCCCCAGAGCTAGCAGAAAATGGTATGTCCTCCATTTTAAAATTGGAGAGAGGTGGACCCAACATCCAGAGCAGCCCACTGCTCTGCAGCTCAGAGGCACAGGTGGCTCTGCCATGTTGTATGGGGCAGTGCAAACCCGCAGTACCTGTTTTTGAGCTAGGAATGTCACAGCTTAGATTCTTGAGCACTTAGAGATTTAAAGGTGAAAATCAAAAGTGCTCCTGGATAGTAAAAAAATTACAGATTCACAATAGGACAGATTCAGACATAAAAAACCTGTAAATGGGTCACAGTGTTGGATGAATGTACATAGGCTTGGGAGAAAAAAGTATAGAGAATAAAGTTAATGCCTTAAAAAAAGGGTAAAGTTTTTAAAGAGACGGAATACAGATAGTTATAGATTAAAAGAAATAAAAAAGCCATGTAAAAATGGAAAATTCACAGAGAGTCTGGATTCTATGTATTATTGTGTTTTCTTTGAATTTTTTTGACTGCGTAGAAGCAAAATAAAGAGAGACATTTCATTGTGTGGTCTGCCAAACTACATGTATGTTCTAAAGGTATCATGACTTCCAAATTTTGGTCTAAGGATATGATGCTTTGGAAAAGAGTTTCTTCTTTTGGTTTCACAGAGGATGAGACCCTGTGGATTGCTTCTATCCCAATATGGCATGATAGACCACATCCTCCTGAAAGGTTGCTGGGAACACCTTCAGAAAATTACTTCATTCAACTGCCAGGTTATACCATAAAAGACCTGCGTAACAGTGCCCCCATTCAGCATGAAGCAGTTTGGAGAGAAAAACCTGAGCCCATATTCCCAAACATTGTTTCTAAATGTCCTTTTACATTTAAAGGGGGAGATTATTTAGATATAATTTAGATTGATAAGAATCTTGGTTTACTGATACCAATTTAAGGTCAATCTTGTTAGATGTATATTTCTGATCTTGATTAAGGTGTTGTGATTGTATAGTTCATTTAAAAATGTAATGAATAATTAGGAAATATAGGTTGTTAATGAATAATCATCAATAATTGTCAAGCTTGTAGTCATGTTAGTAAGATTTTTCTAGATATATAGAGATACATTTCAGTTAGATAGATATTCTTCATATCTTTCAAAGACTGCAGAATATGGCATTTTAAATATTTTAATAACAGGCATTTTCGTGACAATGAGACACGTCTGCTCCTGGCAGCACCAATCCAATTCGAGAGGAAGATGGGCATCGAAGAGGCTCCTTATGGAGTTGGTTAACCATTTGGGCAAGAAACTGCTCTTGCTTGGACTGTTGTATAAACTGGACACAAAGAACCCACAGAGAGAGAACTGCTGAACTTGCCTAAAGGTAAGATGATCTTTCAGGGTTCCTGATTCATGAAAGAGTCTGTGAGACATTCTGCAGGACACAGCAGATAATGACTGAACTGCCTTTGAAATTTCCTGCTTCATGGAAATGTCTGCTGGATACTATGGGCCTATAGGCCAAAGATGGATGCCCCAACGATACAGAGAAATTTTGGGTGACTATCCAGGCAGAGAATTGTCTCTGTCATTTCTAGAGTTTTGGAAGTTGCTTATTTTTTTACTTAGGTAATATTATATCCTTCTGGAGTCTTTGATGGAGTTGAAGAATAGATAGACAGTTATAGTTTTCCTTAGTTATGGTAAAAGATAAAAGAGATATAAATATTGTAACTGTAATTCTCACTTGGTAACTGTTTTGTTATATATAATTTTACTATGTTAAAGTTAAAGCCTTCCTTTTTTTTTTGGTTTTTCGAGACAGGGTTTCTCTGTGGCTTTGGAGCCTATCCTGGAGCTAGCTCTGTAGACCAGGCTGGTCTCGAACTCACAGAGATCCGCCTGCCTCTGCCTCCCGAGTGCTGGGATTAAAGGCATGCGCCACCATCGCCCGGCAAAGCCTTCCTTTTTGTTTAAATAGAAAAAGGGGAAATGATGTAGGTGGGTCTTCTGTTTATTTGTTACTTTTATTGATTAATAAAGAAACTGCCTTGGCCTTTTTGATAGGACAGCAGCATAGATAGGCAGAGTAGACAGAACAGTGCTGGGAGAAAGAAGCAGATTCAGTCAGATGCTATAGCTCTCCTCTCCAAGATGGACGCAGGTTAAGATCCTTTCCAGTAAGCTACCACGTCGTGGTGCTACACTCACTATTAGAAATGGGTTAATCAAGATGTGAGAATTAGCCAATAAAAGACTAGAACTAATGGGCCAAGCAGTGTTTAAAAGAATACAATTTGTGTGTTGTTATTTTGGGCATAAGCTAGCCAGGCAGCCAGGAGCTAGGTGGCAGGAAGCAACCCGCAGCTCCTACTACAAATTGAAGACACTGACATTAATCCATACAATTATGAGCATTTGATTTTTGACAAAGAAGCCAAAACTGTATAATGGATAAAAGAAAGAATCTTCAACAAATGATTTTGTCATAACTGGATGTTAACATGTAGAAGATTGCAAATTGATCCAATCTATCATTATGCACAAAGCTAAAGTGCAAGTGAAACAAAGACCTCATCATAAATCCAGTTACACTGAATGAAATACAAAGAAAGTGGGTCTTTGAATGCATTGGCACAGAACACTTCCTAAATATAACATCAATAGCACAAATACTGAGAGCAACAATCAATAAATGTGACCCCTGAAACTGAAAAGGCAAAGGCAATTGTGGATAAGACAAATGAGTCTACTGATGTGGAATTTCCCTCTGTATGCTTTGATTACCATTAAGGAATAAAAAAAATGCTTTGGACCTATAGTAGGGCAGAAGTTAGTTAGGCAGAGAAAACTAAACTGAATGTTGGGAGAAAGAAAGGTGGATTCAGAGAGAGGTCATGTAGTCCAGCTGGAGACAGATGCCAGAACTTTAGTCATTAAGCCACAGCCATGTGGCAATACACAGATGAATAAAAATGGGTTAAATTAATATGTAAGAGTTAACCAATAAGAAGCTAGAGCTAATGGGCTAAGCAGTAATTTAATTAAAAAAGTTTCTGTGTGATTACTTTGGGGCTAAGCGACTGGGACAAACAAGCAGCTTGCTGCTACAGTGTATAGAATGGGAAAAGTCTTCACCAACCCCACATCTGACAGAAGACTGATCTACAAAATATATAAAGAACTCTAGAAACTAGATATTAAAATTCCAAATAATCCAATTTAAAAAATGGGTAAACATCTAAACAGATAATTCTCAACAGAAGAATCTCAAATGGTCAAAGGCATTTAAGGAAGTGCTCAGCATCCTTAGTAATGAGGGAAATGCTAATCAAAATGACTCTGAGATACCATTTTACACCTTTCAGAATTTCTAAGATCAAAAATATTAATGACATCATATTTTGGAGAGGATGTACAGTAAGGGGAACATTCCTCCCACTTCTGGTGGGATTATAAACTTGTACAACCACTTTGTGAATCAATATGTCAGTTTCTCAGAAAATTGGGGATCAACCTACCTCAAAACTCAGTGATATCACTCTTTGTTATACAACCAAAAGATGTGGCATTCTACTACAAGGGGACTTTCCAAACTATCTTCATAACAGCTTTATTCACAACCTGGAAGTGACGTACATGCCCCTCAACTGAAGAATAAGTAAAGAAAATGTGGTACATTTACACAAAGGAGTATTACTCAGCTGTAAAAAACAATGATATTATTAAATTTTTAGGCAAGTCAATTGAAGTATAAAAAATGTGCAATGTTTTACTCTTTTAGTTTTTTTTTTCAGGGCCTACTACTCAGCTCCCAAGTAAATCACACTCAGAGATTCATTCTTAGTTATGAATGCCCAGCCTCAGCTTGACTTGTTTCTTTTCAGCTCTCATTTATCTTTGCAAATTTTCTCAGCTATATGAACAGCAATCACATTGAGTTTTAGTATCAGACAATGTCTGATTCTTTTATTTATTTGAATATGCATTTTCGGAGTGTCTACTGTGTCCCAAGCACTATTATGGGTTTTATGGGAAAGTAACAAATGAAAAACAATTATTTCTACGTTCTCTTGAAGGTAATTGTCTACTTAGTTGTCACTGATATTACTTAATTGTAGCACAATCAATGAAACCCAGAGACAGAAATTGGTGTTCAACCTGGAGGTCAGAAAAGCAAAACAGCAATGATGTGGGAGGGTCTTCAATTTGTGTTGATTTCATTCATTAATAAAGAAACTGCCTTGGCCCTTTGATAGGACAGAAAATTAGGTAGCCAGAGTAAACAGAACAGGATGTTGGGTAGAAGGAAGTGAGGTCAGATGCGATGAAGCTCCAGCCCAAGATGGACGTACACTGGAATCTTCCTGGTAAGCCACCACCTCATGGTGCTACACAGATTATTAGATATGGGTAAAAGCAAGATATTAGAGTTAGCAAGTAAGAGACTAGAGCTAATGGACCAAACAGTGTTTAAATGAATACAATTTTTGTGTTGCTATTTTTGGGGCTAAGCTAGCCAAGCAGGAGCTGGGTGGGATGAAAAGCAGGCCTGCCCTCAGCTCCTTCTACACAGGCAGCCATTGGCTCTACCTCAGTCTGAAGTGATAATCCTGCTTTGAGGAATCTCAGAATGAGACTGTGAATGAGAGCTGTGTCCTTCTTTAGTGCTGAGGTTAAAAGCATGCACCACTACCACCCATTTTCTATGGCACACTAGTGTGGCTACAGGGATTAAAAGTATGTGTCACCACTGCCTGGTCTGTAAATGTAACGCTAACCAGGAGGGTTGTATTATTCTCTGATTTTCAGGAAAGCTTTATTTACAAATGAAATATCACCACACACAATAATAAAATGTGTAGTATAGGCCACTGTAGTAACTATAATGCAACCTAAGTGAGATGGTTGGTTGTATGTTGTGTTATTTTCAAAGCATTGCTCTGGCTTTTGTAGTAGAGCATACTGGAGGGCAGAAACAAGGACATCAAAGAGGTTGTTATGGTATCTATTCTAATGACAAGTTATTTCCCAGAAATATTTCTATCCTCCATATATTTTTAAGGTAGATCCCATAGTGTTTTTTTGAAAATTTGTTAATGAGGCACAAGAGAAATGAGAATCAAAAACACCTGAAGTTTCTGGTCTTAGTAGCCAGAAGAAAGAATTATCTCTACTGCAGTTAGTTTATGTTCCATATCTTGGTGCCTATAAGACTGGTCACAGAATTCTGAATGTGTCTAAGTAGTTGTTCTTACTATATATTTAATGTATATATGCCTCATGAAATATTTGGGACAAAATTATACTGAAAATTATTATTTGTTTGAAATTCATCTTTAACCACATAAGCCATATTTTTATTTGCTAAATATAACCACTCTACAATGATTCATTTTGTGTGCACCCATGAACTTCAAAACTACCTAAATAACTTGTTGGAAAATTCCTATACTCAGGTTATTGTTTATTTCTTTTGTGTGAACTATTCATTTTAAGAACACTACTAGGCTACCATCTGACAGTGAGACAGCAGACATATTCAGTTGGTTCTTTTTGCCATGTTGAAAATTAAATATCAATTAATTCTAAGTATGCACTGTGTACCATATCTAACTTGACTTTATTTTCCAGCTATTTACTACTACTATCTTCCCCAGTGTTAGGTATCAGTGCTTCCTGTGCTGTCATTTGAACAGATGAAAAGCTCAGCAGCAAAGAGGGGAGGTGATTTTTTTCTAGTGAAGAGGCAATGAGAAAGGAAACCTGCAGTTCTACCACAGCAGATTCAACTACAATCCCACAACTCTCAGACACTGTTTTGTCTGACATACATGCTCAGTCAAGTAGGCATACAGCAATGTCATATTATTCTATACAAAGAATCAGTGACCTCTTGAGTCCAGGATAAGGAAGCTAGCAGTCCTCTCTTCTCCTTAAAGTCAAGGTCAGTGTCAGTTATCTGAAATGTTTATGATTCATTCAACTAAAGTCTCTAAATCAGAAACCAGCTTTTTGTTGTCTGGCAATCAATGGCAGTAAAACAATATATTATTCCAGTATGCATTTTGACTCCACTAATAAAGATATTAAATACATGTTTGGAAGTGGTGGTTTTATCCTCAATAATTTGTTTCCTCCTAACTAGAATATAATCTTTTATCACAGAAGTCCCAGGAAGAAACCTGTCTAGTCTCTAATTTTTCAGGAAGGCCCCAATGGAAGCATTTCAAATCCAGTTTTTCCAGGTAGAAGACATATTCAACCCCTCTGAAATATGTTAGAGTTGGTTAGTCCTGCCTTTTTGATAAACTTTTTATTAGCCACACTAGGTTCTCTTGGCTGTTATATCAACTAGTAGTGAAAAATACATGTAAGAGTCACATACCTTTAACTATCACCTATTAGATCCCCAACTATTCAACCAAAGTCCTATTCTACATACTAACTTTTGAATTTGGATGGTGGCAAAGACAAAGGAAAGAATTTAGCCATAGGACATTTAGTTTGTTATACCATCCCCCAGAATTTTCTCCCCCAGGCTGCAAACAAGTGATCTGTCTTTGATCCCCTTTTACCATTCAAGCTTCATGTTTTATCAATTCTTGCCTGGATGAATAAAATAGTCTTTGCTTTCAAAAGAAAATGTCTTATATTTGTTTTAAGAGAATGCCTCACTCTCAAACTATTGGCCTCTGCACAAAGAATGAGATTAGTTTGCATTACACACCATAGAATACACAGTTTATTCGAAGGGTTTTGAAAAAGTGTTGTTCAGGCATAGTTCCAAAATCAAAAGTGCCACAATTGCATGCTCCCAGGCGCTTCATTTGCTCTGAAATGTAAGCAGTAGAGTGGAATTGTGCCCTGGGAGAGAAAAATGCTAAACTGTGGCTCATGTGTAGCAGTGCTAAGACTCAGGCAATGAGTCCAAACAGAGCCCCACTCATACTTCTCTGCAAACTGCCTCAGCTGAGAGTCTGAGAAATTCTCAGATGTATCCCGTGAATCCATTTAACTGTTGTACTTCAGTCATGTGGCTTTTGTGTTTGTGAATTTTTCATTGACCCAGCAATAGGCGCTATACAAATCAGGCAGTTTTGTTTCACAGAAAAAAATATATCTTTGAAATTTAGATTATCACCAGTATACCTATAAGGAATAAATTAAATGGCAAACATTGAAGACTGAGAGGTCTGAAACAGAAAATCTTAGACTATAAATGTTACGTATTTTTTTAAAGAAGTGTCATTTATTCTCGAAAACATCCTTGTTTTGCATCCTTTAATATTTACCCTGTGGAAAATGCTAGTCAGTGAATGAACTGTTTAATATTACCTGTCTAAACCCTCACTTGACCGATACAATACAATGGGTATTTCAATCCTTTTGTTTGTTTGTTTCCTAGAGGGCTACAGATTACTAAATAGCTCTATACATTCAAAGATTTAGAGTTTCCTGTGAGTAGCTGATGCTCACAAAAAGACATTGAGTGCAAGTATTCCTCTGAATTGCTAATTCATCTCTGTGTTTCTTTAGACTGTTTTTGATGATATTCAATTTAAAGGATACCCTGGCAAACACACCACACAATTTATATTTTTCAAATACTGGAGATATATTGTTTATTATAAATCAATATGGAAATTCTTTATTCCTGGTGTATACTATTTGTCAATAATATTTTAATAAAAATTCTTACCTAGATTTTCATTACACTTGAGAAATTACCAAAGGTTGTTTTAAAGTCCTAATATAGCTATGTGTGAACTTTTCAAGAACAAGTCAGACACCTCTTCCTGCCACTTTATGCATAAATTATCCTATCAAAGAGCTGGTATTTATTCTGAGCTCTTTGAAATTCTAATCACTTGTAAACACCTCCCCAGGCCAGTTGTCTTTTGAAATTTGGATTACTTACAATTGGCTATTCATAAGTATGGAAATATACAATGTGGAGTGCCACTAATTTAGTAAGCCTTAAAGATTCATTGTTCTATTTTATTTAATGGAAATTTAAACATTGGATAGTGATTTTTAAAATGATTCTGCAAGTTTGCTTATTTTTGTATTAACATTCATTCTAATATTGTCTGTGCATGTTGGATAGTTGATATTTTTTTTTAGCAGATATGTTTTCCATGAATCTTACATTGGAAATTTTCTAAAATGCCACCAAGTGAATTTCTCTGGCTCTTCTCTACTAGGAACGTGAGTGTACAGGGACAGAAAGGAAGAAAAAAATACCTGCACACTTGCATGCATGTACATGCATGTGCTCAGGTGCATACACATACTTATTTTTCTTAAAAATGTCTATAGAAGGCTTTTAGACTTAACTGTCATCAAACCTATATTGCATTAAGGCTCTTTAAGTACATTATTTTTCATCTCTGTCTGTCCTGATTTCATCTTGTAGTTTTGGTCCTGGCCCTGTATGTAAACTACAACCATCTCTATTTTGTTACTCGGTAAAGAAGAAAATTTACAATTACTTCATTTATCCAGGATGTTAATAGGAAATAATCGGAAAATCCTTCAGTTACAATGAACCTCTTGTTACTCTCTGATTATACCATGGGTATTTTTTGATGTTTTAATGCTCAACTGTCATCATCCATAATTCTATAGGTTCTCATTTTGTGGAATTACTTATTCAACAAATTAATGCATTGGTCAGTTTTTGAAAGAACTTTCTTTATCACTCCAACTTCCATATAATTGACTTGTTTTGCCAGGAAACTGTCTTGCTGACATTCTAATGAGCATATTCTTTTTTTAAAATGAGTTTCCATTGATTATAAGTAGGAGGCAACAGTTACATTAAAAAGCCAAAGTCTTGTTCCTGCCTTTGCTTATTTACAGGCTAACCCCAAAGTATCTTCCCAGTCTTGTCTTCTTCTGACCACCAAGAGAATTCCTCTTACTGGAACTTTAAATATATGCTTGTATCTACTACACTCATCTTTTTTTCATTTCATTTTAGCTCTATAGTTTATCAATTGTCAGATTCATTCTGATATCTAGGCCCAGCCTGTTTAAACTATTTTATCATAACTACCCTTCTTTGCTCTCTTTATCCTATGAAGTGAGTATCTAATGTGTCTGTGATCTTTATTAGGAATTTTGAAATGTCATTGTTACTCCTTAGCTATGTATGTACACCTCACATTTAGTATAGAATTGCTAGGACCCCAAAACAAGAATTGTGATGTGGGATTTCCCTCTGTATGTTGTGATTACCATTAATAAATAAAGAAACTGCTTTCAGCCTATAGCAAAGCAAGGCAGGGTGGAGAAGAGCTAGGCGGGGAGAACTGGACTGAATGTTGGGATAAAGAAGGCTGGAGTCATAGAGAAGCCATGTAGCCCCACTGGAGCCAGGTGGAACTTTAGCCAGTAAGCCACAGCCACGTGGTGATACACAGATTAATAGAAATGGTTTAAATTAAAATGTAAAAGTTAGCCAATAAGAAGCTAGAGCTAATGGGCTAAACAGTGATTTAATTAATATGGTTTCTGTATGATTACTTCAGTACTGGGTGGCAGGGACAAACAAGTGGCCTCCCTCCTACAGAATTGTACTTGATATTTCCTAATGTTCAGAAACTATAAGACACATGTGTTTGATTAGGATAACTAATTTTAACTATTTATCTGAAAATAAGAGATTAAGATTATAGTAGGTCTTCAGTACAATATGATGTTTTTCTTTTAGTAAATATATGTATATATGAATATATATTTGCCATTATATTTGAATATAAAATATTTTAAAGTATTGATATATAGCTGTATATTTAATTGTTCAGAGATGTGGGGGAACCTTCATTAATTGTTCTCTGTTTTGACTTCACCTTAATCACAAGAGATAGCAAGCATTATTTTTACTTTTCTGGCCTCTTTGAATATTTCTGCTGTTTTAAATATGAATATATTGAATAAATTCATAAAACTATAGTCCCAAGATTTTCTTCATTTTCTTTAAGGAATTTAGAACACATCTGCCTATTCCACTGATTTTAACCTACCTAATATTCATTTTAATTTCATCTGGCATTTAAAAAAAATTATTGATTTTATTAAGCTATTCATTTTTCTCTGTTCCCCTTCCGTTCTCTCCCCTCCACTTCTCCCCTCTGCCATGCTCCCCATGCTCCCAATTTACTCAGGAGATCTTGTCTTTTTCTACTTTCCATATAGAATGGATCCATGTATGTCTCTCTTAGGGTACTCATTGTTGTCTAGGTTCTCTGGGATTATGACTTGCAGGCTGGTTTTCTTTGCTTTAATGTCTAAAAGTCACTTATGAGTGATTACATATGATATTTGTCTTTCTGGATCTGGGTTACCTAACTCAATATGATGTTATCTAAATCCATCCATTTGCCTGCAGATTTCAAAGATTCCTTTTTTGTGTGTGTGTGGTGTAGGACTCCATTGTGTAAATGTAGCATATTTTCCACATCTATTTTTCAGTCAAGGGGTATTTAGGTTGTTTCCAGGTTCTGGCTATAACAAACAATGCTGCTATGAAATTAATCATCAAAAGAAAAAATAATTCAATAAAAAATGGACTACAGCCCTAAACAGAGAATTCTCAACAGAGGATTCTAAAATGGCTGAAAGACACTTAAGAAAATGTTCAACATCCTGATCCATCAAAGAAATACAAATCAAAACTACTCTGAGATTTCATCTTACACCTGTAAGAATTGCCAAGATCAAACACACTAATGACAACTCATGCTGGAGAGGATGTGAGGTAAAAAAAAAAAAAAACACTCCTGTATTGATGGAGGAAGGTCATTGGTTAAAAAATAAAGAAACTGCTTGGCCCTCATAGGTTAGAACATAGGTGGGTGGAGTAAACAGAACAGAATGCTGGGAGGAAGAGGAAGTGAGCTCAGAAATCCTGCAGCTCCTCTCAGAGCCAGACACGATGAAGCAAGCCGCCAGGTCAGACATGCTGAATCTTTCCCGGTAAGCGCATCTAGTGGTGCTACACAGATTAATAGAAATGGGCTAAATTAATACATGAGAATTAGCCTAGAAGAGGCTAGATATAATGGGCCAGGCAGTGTTTAAAAGAATACAGTTTGTGTGTTGTTATTTTGGGGTATAAGCTAGCCAGGCGGCAAGGAGCCGGGCTGTGGGAAGAGGCCCGCAACTCTTACTACACTGTATTGCTGGTGGGAGTTTGAACTGATACAGCCCCTTTGGATATTAGTGTGGTGACTTCTCAAATAATTAGGAAACAACCTACTTCAAGACCCAGCAATACCACTTTTGGGTATATACCCAAAGGATGCTCAATCATACCACAAGGACATGTACTCAACTATGTTCATCTGGCATTTTTATTACTAATTTAAGTCTGTGTCATGACCCATAAATTGTGATTTATATATGGTTTCTTTGATTGACTTAGTTCAACAAACCACACTCAAATGCTCTGTAGCTGGACCTCTTGCTTGAAAGAGTCAGAGTTTGTGCAGGTAGGACTGCCCAGAAAGCCAGCATTTTAAAATGGCATGGCTTTTTTCCTGCTATGGCTAAAAACCAAAAAGCATGTGGTCAGCTTTTCATCAACACCATTTAAATGTTTTGTGACAGTACCTCTTAAAAGAGCTGCAAGCTGAAGGAGGGAGAACATGAACAAGGAAGTCAGGACCGCAAGGAGTGCACCCACCCAGTGAGACTGTGGGGCTGATCTAATGGGAGCTCACCAAGGCCAGCTAGACTGGGACTGAAGAAGCATGGGATAAAAACGGATTCTCTGTACATGGCAGACAATGAGGGCTGCTGAGAAGCCCAGGACATTGGCACTGGGTTTTGATACTACTGCATGTACTGGCTGTGTGGGAGCCTAGCCTGTTTGAATGCTCACCTTCCTAGACCTGGATGGAGGGGGGAGGACCTTGGACTTCCCACAGGGCATGGAACCCTGACTGCTCTTTGGACTGGAAAGGGAGGTGGAGGTGGAGGGGGGAGGGGGATGGAAATGGGAGGCAGGGAGGAGACAGAAATTTTTAACAAAAAAAAAAATTAAAAAGCTGCAAGGTTTTACAGCTAAAGCTGAGTCAGGAAGCCTCTCTTAAATGAAACGCATTTGTCTCTAGCAAACAGAGCCCACCTGGTAATAGTCAATAAGCTGTATTTAACTCTATTCTTTTTTGTCTACAATTACTTCCCAAGGTCTGTCAGGCTTTATGTGGATACAGTCATTCACAAGTTTGGCACCATTTGTTGTTGGGGTTTCTGTCCTGCCCGGTTCCCACAATCATTGAGTCCCAAAGAAATAACACAGAGGTACACAATATTTAAAACCTGATTGTCCCATTAGCTCAGGCTTCTTATTAACTCTTACAGCTTATATAGCCCATTATTAGCCCATTATTCTTAGCTGTGTTAACCATGTGGCTTATTACCTTATTCAGTGGGGCAGAAACATCTTTCCATTTCTGTGGTTGGGTAAGGACTGTGTCATCTTCCCAGAATTCTCCTGTTCTCAGTGACTCAACACTACTTCCTGTCAGATTGTTCTGCCTCTACTTCCTGCCTGGCTACTGGGCAATCAGCACTTATTTAAAATAAAATTGACTTAATACAGACAATTGTCCCACACCAAAGAGAAAATGAGAAATTCCCTCAAAGAAATGGAGGAAAAGACAAACAAAAAAAATGGAAGACATCATCAAATCCCTTAAATGAAAACCAAGAAAAATTAATCAAACATATGAAAGAAACTATTAAAGACTTGATAACTTAAATAAAGACAATAAAGAAAACACAAGCTGAGGGAATTATAGAAACAGAAATAATGAGAAAATGATCAGGAACCACAAACACAAGCATGAACATCATAATATAAGAGATGGAGAAAGAATCTCACGTGCTGAAGATACAACAAAGAAAATAGACTCATTAGTTAAGGAATACATCATATCTAACAAAAGCTTAACCCAAAATATCCAGGAAATATGGGACACTATGAAAAGGCCAAACCTAAGAATAATAGGTATAGAAGAAGAAATTCAACTCAAAATCACAGAAAATATATTTAACAAAATCATAGAAGGAAATTTTCCCAACCTAAAGAAAGATATGCCTATGAAGATACAAGAAGCTTACAAAATACCAAATAGAGTGGATCAAAAAAGTCCCCTCATCATATAATACTCAAAACACTAAACATACAGAGTAAAGAAAGAATATTAAGAGCTTCGAAGGAAAAAGGCCAAGTAACATGTAAAGGCAGACCTACCAGAATTACACCTGTCTTCTTATTGGAGACAATGAAAACCAGAAGGTTGTGGTCAAGTGTTATGCAGACATTAAGAGAGCATGGATGCCAGCCCAGACTACTATACCCAGCAAAACTTTCAATCACTGTAGAAGTACAAAACAAGATATTTCATGACAAAACCAGATTTAACCAATACCTAGCCACAAATCAAGCCCTACACAAAATACTAGAAGGAAAACTCCAAATCAAGGAAGTTGGCTACATCAACAAAAACACAGAAAATTAATGGTCTCATAGCAGCAAAATTCATAGAAGGGGAAAATGCACAAATTTACATCACCAACAATGAAAACTAAATTAACAGGAGATAGCAATCACTGAGCATTAATATCCCTTAATATAAATGGAATCAACTCACCTATAAAAAGGCACAAGATAACAGATTTGTTATAAAAACAGAATCCATCCTTCTTCTGCATACAAAAAGCACACCTCAACCTCAAAAACAAACATCATCTCAGAATAAAGGGTTGGGAAAATATTCCAATCAAGTGGACCTAAGAAAAGGCAGATGTAGCTATCCTCATAACTAACAAAATAGACTTCAAGCAAAAATCAATCAAAAGAGACAAAGAAAAATATTTCATATTAATCACAGGAAAAATCCATCAAGAGGAAATCTCAATACTGAACATCTATGCCCCAAATACAAAGGCAACCTCACATGTAAAAAAAAAATGCTTCTAAAGCTTACATCATACATTAGACCACACACACTAATAGTGGGAGACTTTAAAACTCCTCTCTCACCACTGAACAGCTCAGTAAGACAAAAAATGAAGAGAGAAATAAGGGAACTAACAGATGCATTAACTCAAATGGACTTAACAGACATCTACAGAATATTCCATCCAAACAGAAAAGAATATACCTTATTCTCAGCACCTCATGGAACCTTCTCAAAAGTTGACCACATACTTGGTAACAAAATAAATAAACCCGTCAAATACAAAAAAAAAAAATGGAATAACCTCATGTATCTTATCAGATCACCATGGTTTAAAACTAGAAGTCAAAAACAATACTAAGTCCAGAAAGCCCATAATGACATGGAAATTAAACAGTGCTAACCTGAATTGTTATGGCTTAAGGAAGAAATAAAGGGAGAAATTAAAGACTTCCTAAAATTCAATGAAAATGACCACACAACATACCCAAATTTTTGGGACACAATGAAAACAGTGTTAAGAGTAAAGTTAATAGCACTAAATGCCTAAATAAAGAAGCTGGAAAATTTTCACACTAGTGAATTAACAAAACATTTGAAAACTTTAGGACAAAAGGAAGCAAATTCACCAAAAAGAACATGACAGCAGCAGGAAATAATCAAATTGAGAACTGAAAACAACAAAATAGAAATAAAGAAAACAATACAAAGAATCAATGCAACAAAAAGTTGGATCTTCAAGAAAATCAACAAAATAGACAAACGTATATCCCAACTAACCAAAAGGCAGAGAGAGAATATCCAAATTAACAAAATCAGAATTGAAAAGGGGGATATAACAACAGACATGGAAGAAATACAAAGAATCATCAGGTCATATTTCAAAAACCTATAGTCCTCAAAATTTGAAAACTTAAAGGAAATGGACAACTTTCTGGATAAATATCACTTACCAAAATTTAATCAAGAGCAGATAAGTAAATTAAACAGACTTAAAATAATTAAGCAGTTATTAAAATAACTGCTGAAGAAATAAAAACAATCAAAAGTCTCCCAACCAAAAAAAAAAAGTTCAGAACCAGATGGTTTCAGCTCAGAATTCTACAAGATTTTCAAAGAAGAACTAATACAAATACTCCTCAAATATTTCCACAAAATAGAAACAGAAGGAACATTGTCAAACACTTTTACTGAGGCTACAATTAACCTGATACCGAAACTACAGAAAGACATTACTAAGAAAAAGAATTACAGACCAATCTCACTCATGAACATTGATGAAAACATACTAAATAAAATACTAGCAACACAAATCCAAGAAAGCATCAGAACCTTCATTCACTGTGATCAAGTTGACTTCATCCCAGAGTTGCAAGGATGGTTCAACATATGAAAATATGTCAACATAATCCACCATATAAAGAAACTGAAAAATGAAAACCACATGATCATTTAATTAGATGCTGAAAAACCTTTTGACAAGATACAAAATCCCTTCATGATAAAGGTCTTAGAGAGAGCAAGGATACAAGGAAAATACCTAATCTTAATAAAGGCAATATAAAACAAGCCAAAAGCCAACATCAAACTAAATGGAGAGAAACTCCAAGTAATCCCACTGAAATCAGGAAAAAGACATGGTTGTCCACTCTCTCCATATCTATTCAATATAGTTCTTGAGGTCCTAACTAGAGCAATAAGACACCAAAAGGAGATTAAAAGGATACAAATTGGAAAAGAAGTCAAACTCTTATTGTTTGCTGATGATATGATAGTTTACATAAGCGACACTAAAAATTCTACCAAGAAACTTCTATAACTCATAAACACTTTCAGTAATGTAGCAGGATACAAGATTAACTAAAAAAAATAGTAGCCCTCCTGTATTCAGATAATAAAAGGATTGGGAAAGAAAGCAGAGCAACAACACCCTTCACAATAGCCACAAATAGCATAAAATACCTCCGAGTAACTCTAAGCAAACAAGTTGAAGACTTGTATGACAAGAACTTTAAATCTTTAAAATAAGAAATTGAAGAAGATACCAGAAAGTGGAAAGATCTTCCATGCTCTTGTGTGGGTTGAATTATCATAATAAAAACACTAATCTTACTAAAAGCCACCTACATATTCAATGCAATGCCCATCAAAATCACAGCAAAATTCTTCACGATCTTGAAAGAACAGTACTCAACTTCATATGGAAAAGCAAAAAAGCCAGGATAGCTAAAACAATCTTGCACAATAAAAGAATGAATAGAGACATCACAATCCCTGACTTCAAACTCTACTATAGAGCTAAGTAAAAAAATATCAAATGGAAAAATGAAAGCATATTTAACAAATGGTTCTGGCATATCTGGATATCAACATGTAGAAGAATGAAAATAGATCCATATCTATCAAGATGCACAAATCTCAAGTCCAAATGTATCAAAGACCTCAACATAAAGCCAGCCACACTGAACCATATAGAAGAGAAAGTGGAAAGTACACTTGAACACATTGGCATAGGACACCACTTCCTAAATATAACCCCAGTAACACAGACACGGAGAAAAACAATTAATAAGTGGAACCTCTTGAAACTGAAAAGCTTCTTTAAAGCAAGGGACATGGTCAATGAGACAAAAACAACAGCCTACAGAATGGGAAAAGATCTTCACTAACCCCACATCAGACAGAGGTCTGATCTCCAAAATATACAAAGAACTCAAGAAATCGGTAATCAAAATAACAAATAATCCAATAAAAAAAATGGAGTATAGCCCTAAACAGAGAATTCTCAACAGAGGATTCTAACATGGCTGAAAGAAATTTAAGGAAATGTTCAACATCCTTAGTCATCAGAGAAATGTAAATCAAAACAACTCTGAGATTCCATCTTACACCTGTAAGAATGGCCAAGATCAAAAACACTGATGACAACTTACGCTGGAGAGGTTGTGGGGTAAAGGGAACACTTCTGAATTTCTGGTGGTAATGCAAGATGGTACAACCCCTTTGGATGTCAGTGTGGTGATTTCTTAGAAAATTAGGAAACAACCTTCTTCAAGACCTAGTAATATCACTTTTTGGTATATATTTAAAGGATGCTCAATCATGCCACAAGGACTTGTGCTCATCTATGTTCATAACAGCACTTCTTGTCATAGCCAGAACCTAGAAACAACCTAAATGACCCTCAACCAAAGAATGGATAAAGAAAATGTGGTATATTTACACAATGGAGTACTAACACAGCAGGAAAAAATAATATCTTGAATTTTGCAGGAAAATGGATGAAGCTAGAAAACATAATTTTGAGTGAGATAACCCAGACTCAGAAAGCCAATAATTAAATGTACTCACTAATAAGTTGCTTTTTAACATAAAGCAAAGAAAACCAGCTAGAAATCACAATCCTAGAGACCTTAGACAACAATGAAGACACTAAGAGAGACATACATAGATCTACTCTACATGGGAACTAGAAAAAGACAAAACCTCCCGAGTAAATTTTGAGCATGGGGGCCTTGTGGGAGAGTTATAGGGAAGGGGAAAGACAGAGAGGGGAGCAGAGAAAAATGTAGAACTCACTAAAAATGAGTAAAAATTTAAAAACTAAAATAAATGACTATGAATTGAATCATATCATCTGCAAATAAAGATAAATTGAATACTTCCTTTTCTATTTGTATTATTTTGATCTCATTCTGTTTTCTCATTAATACAGATTCTAGTACTAAATGGAATAGGTATGAAGAGAGAGAACAGCCTTGTCTTTTTACTGCACAAAAGCCAATTTCAACTGTATAAATAACCTCAACATAATATCATATTCCCCGAATATGATAGAATAAAATAGGAGGTAGAGTTGAACTTATTAGCACAGACAAATTTTCTATTTGCACATGCACTAACACCAATGATTAATAAATGGGAGGGACCCCAAATACCTGAAAAACTTCTGTGCTGCAAAAGACCAAAATTGAGGCAAAATGGCAGGCCTTAGCATGGCCAAATATTACAAATTCAATAGAGAGTCAATATTCAAACATATACATAACTAAAATAAATCAAAACAAAAATGGATATCAAGAAAACAAATAATTCAATTAAAAATTGCATATACAAATAAATATAGAGATCTCAAAATATGATATACAATTGGCTGAGTAACAAATATATATATATATATATATATATATATATATATATATATATATATATATATATATTGTGTGTGTGAGAGAGAGAGAGAGAGAGAGAGAGAGAGAGAGAGAGAGAGATTCAAT
>NW_004949157.1:1345887-1351201 GCF_000317375.1 Microtus ochrogaster
AGAGAGAGAGAGAGAGAGAGAGAGAGAGATTCAATACCCCTAATCATCAGGGATAGGCAATTTAAAACTTTAAATTCTACTACAGAGATACTTGCTCATCCATACTCATTTATTCTCTATTGATAATAGCCAGAAATTAGAAACAATCTAGGTAATCCATCAACATATGAGTAGATAATGAAAATGTGGTACATTCACATGGTGGAATAATATTCAATTATTAAGATATGTGGAATTGTGAAATTTGCAGGTAAATTTGATGGAGTTAGAAAAAAAAATTTTATCCCTGTGTAAGGTAACACCACTCTTAAAAGAGAAATACTGTGTTTATATTAGGTTTAAGTTTTTTATTATGTGCAGGATACAAATAACCAAAGAAATGAGTTGCAAAGTAAGAGGCTAAGGGAGAGGGAGAGGATATTCCAAAGAAGGAGAAATAGAATATGTTGATATGGAGACACAAAAGGGTAGCTAGAACAAAAAGATTAAATGGGGTAGAAGATAGGAGAGAAGGGTAAATAAAGGAGAGAATGTGGGAGGTAGTAAATAACACTAAGGCCATTTGAAAAAATATGGAAACTGCTGTAAAAGCTTCCTAAAATACATTCATATATGCAAGGAATTAAATGAGTCACCAAATAATAGGGGAGACAATGTACCAACTAGATTTTTCATGCCATAAATAAAACCCACATTTTCAAGAATAAGTTACAGCTTGTTGATACATTCACTAATGGTGTTCTATTTAACAACCCAAACATCATAGGCTATTGATTACTTTCCATCACCTTATTTTTGTAAAGGCATATTGCTAAAGATAAACTTTAGTTAAGTTATTGAAGACCGAGAAGCCAAGCTGTTGCCTAACTGGAAGCTTTCCTCTTCTAGTGTTTATGATGCTAAAAATACTCTACGTGTTATAGGAATATAAAGGTAATTATCATCACCCAACCACAATCCCTACTTTGGTGGTATTTTCAGTAATGTAACAAATAATGTTGGCTTGAAGATCAGAGTGCAGAGCTAGCCACACTAGTTGGCCATAGAGGCCACACAGTGGTTGAACACATCTTTAATCCCAGAACTCTGGAGACAATGACAGATGGACCTCTGTGAACTCAAGGACACCCTGGAATACTAATATTCAATTAGTCTGAAAGAGAAATAGAGCTTATGCCTTTGATACAAGTACTTGGGATCATGTACCTTTAATGCCAGCACTTATGGAGATGTAGAAAGAAAGGGAGGGATATGACTGGATGGAGAAAGAAATATAAGGCACGAGGAGACAGGAGCTCAGAGCATTTAGTCTGAGGATTTGTAGAGACAGGATCTTGCTCCTTTGGTTCTGAGGATTTCACAGATGTAAGAACTAGTAGATCACTGCTCTGTTTCTCTGACCTTTCCGCTTTTACCCTCTAATACTGACCCTGGGTTTTTATTATTAAGACCAATTAGAAATCACGCCACATCAACCTACTATCATGAACTATCTGCAAGATACACTGATGAATAGTGTCACAAATGTTATTATGGGATGTATCAATCACTACTTAAATTGTGTTTAAGGCCTACTCCATTTAATGTAACCTCTACCTGATGCTGATGAAGTGGTAAAGAACCTGAAAATAGATAGGCCATCAGTCCTAAGGAAAAATCTTTTTACTATTATTCTGTTAAAGAAATATAGCAATAAAATAGCTCCAGCGACATATTTCTATACACATATGCCACAGACTGGCTCAGGGGAACCACTCAGACTGTGGAAGAAGTAGGGTCTTGGTAACAGGAAGGCACAAGTTTGGCGAATGACAGACAGACACAACACTCAAGAGAGTGGTTGGAATCTGCTGCGATTTTACTGAATTCATGTTTTTATTATATAGCATTCAAACAAAGAACAAATCAGAAGGTCATGTATCATTGGTTGGCACAGTATGAAAGCTTCTTTTAGTCACATCAGCGATATTTAAGAAAAGTACATTATCAGGAACAAGTGTTAGACATAAAGCATCCTTAGAAGAGGGAATCTTGTCCTTGGTAATGTGAACCTCAAACAAGTGGTTTCATCTTATGAATAGAAAGTTTCTGTCTCATTATCGCTATCATGGCCCTTCCTCTTTCTAACCCTTTATTTCATCTAGTGACCAAATATACCTAATCAGTTCTCTGCACCTGTTGAAATATCCTTTTTAGTACCTTCTTATGCAGCACACGCCATGCAGGTTGGGATCTAGCAAGCCTATCCATAAAGTTCAAAGTATAATATAACACTCTTTGTACATCAACATTAGCCCATCTATTCCCTTGCTCATCATACACCCCTTTTATGACAAGGGTTCTGCTGTAGACTTATACATTCCCATACTTTGCTTCCTTATCCCAGAGCTGTTCCTGAAGAGATAATCCTTGTCTTGGATGTAAGAATATCATTATTATAAAAGAGATTGTGCAAAGTCAATATCCTGCATAGCCAGCTATTTGAGAGACCCGTCTATGCCTCAGTGGTGGCTAATACTGGGCTGTCTGCCATTGATCTCCAAGAAGCCAAGTCCCATAGGACATGTACCTCCCATTCAGTATAATGACATATGTCACGTCACACAGACAACACAGGAGCTGGTGTGGCACACATAGACCAGTGTCTTAGTAAATCCTCATCAGAGAATTTTCTTCCTGTGATAGATAGATATTAACACAAAGACACACAAGTGGACTACATGTAAAGATGAAGAAATTTTGGAGCATCCAGCCTTAAATTGAATGTTTTTCTCAAATCCTTCCTTTCAAGATTTATCAATGTATGCTGGATAGGAGGTAGATTGATTGTAAGAAAGGATAGATTATCAGAAAGGATAGATGACTCCAAAGAAATAGCAACTCTAAGATGCAATATAAATAGTGCATATATGAACTCACTGAGACTGTGACACTACCCACAAGACTTGCCCAGTTTCAAGCAGTGTCAAACACAGAAGGGAAAAATGGAGAGTGGTTCTCATCCCTAACACCAAAACTATATTAAGTCGGTGCTTGCTGGCAAAGCAAAGTTATTTTTCTCTAGTAGTATTTAATTGTATATATCTTTATATTCCCTTATCCATGCCCAGTAGTTGGACAACATAAAACAAACACATAATTTATTTTTTATTTTTCTTGTGTGTGTATGTGTGTGTGTGTGTGTGTGTATGCATTCATAAATTCTTTTGTTTTCTTTATCTTTCATTTTGGTATCTTTTTGTCTTATTAATCATTTGCTTCTATGTTTCAATTTTTGTTTTTGTGTAGTTATGGATGTTTAATTGAATTTATTTTAAGAATGAAATTTTCTGCGTGACTTTTTCATATGCTCTTTATTTGGTTAATACTCCTTTTCCTTTCACCCATTACTCCTTAATTGATGTGGGATTTCCCTCTGTCATTATCATTAATGAATAAAGAAGCTGCCTTGGCCTGTTGATAGGACAGAACTTGGGTAGGCAGGGAAGACAGAACTGAATGCCAGGAGAAAGAAGGGAAGAGCCTGAGAGACACCATGGAGCTGCAAGTGTCAGACATGCTGAATCTTTGCCAGTAAGCCACTGCCATGTGGCAATACACAGATTAAAAGAAATTAATATAAGAGTTAAATTAATATAAAAGTTAAATTAATATAAGAGTTAGGCAATAAGAAGCTAGAGCTAATGAACCAAGCAATGTTTTAATTAAAACAATGTCTGTGTAATTATTTTGGTCCTGGATAGGAGGTAGATTGATTGTAAGAAAGGATAGATTATCAGAAAGGATAGATGACTCCAAAGAAATAGCAACTCTAAGATGCAATAAGCCAGAAGGATCAAGTGGGCTTCCTCCTCCTAAAGACTGGTGTGCCAATGTAATCAACTAACTCCATGTAAAACCTGAGAGGGCTTGTAAAGGAATTCTAGACAAAAAAAATACAGAGTTTAACACAGTTTCTTGCTGTTTGCTGGCAGCATGCCACAGCTCCTTTAAGAGGGTTTCCTGAAATAGCAGCAGCAGCAGAAAAAAAAATCACACTGTTTTGAAATGCTGGCTTTTTGGGTCTCTGCTGGTGCAAACTCTGACTTTTTCAGGCAGGAGGTCAGGCTACAAATCATTTGAGTTAAGCTTGTGAGCAGGCTACTGCAGCTTGCTTAATGGCAATGTGAACCAACTTTGTGTCTGGAACTGGGGCAGTGTGTGTTGCTCAGAGGCACAAATAGCTCCATCATGGTGGACTGTACAGAGCTAGCAGAAACTACCATATATATATATATATATATATATATATATATATATATATATATATTATAGTAATTGTGCAGCTGAAGTTTTAGACTGTCCCACAATCAAACAGTACCATATATGCCATAATAATTGCGAATCTTAAGTTTTAAGAAACGCTTAGCATTTTAAGAAGTGCTTCTGGTCACTGTGAACACCCTCAAAAAATTACTTCACCCAACTGCTGACTGAGATGAACCTGGCACACAGGATACACTATGAGATACCTGATTAACAGTGACCCCAATAAGCAGGAAGAGGTATGGACAAAACTATATCCATATTCCCAGATATTATCTATAAATGTTTCCTTACATTTAAAGGGGGATGTGTAGAGATGGATACTTTGCATTAGTATGGATCTTGCTCTACTGATACAAATTTAAGGTCAATTTTGTTATATGTATATGCATATTTCTGCTATTGATTAAGATATTATAATTGTGTAGTTCATTTAAAAATGTAATGTATAATTTAAAAATATAGGTTAATAGATAATCATCAAGCTTGTGATCATGTTAGTCTTTCTAGATATATTTCAGTTATTTAGGGATATGAGGTATTCACCAAATCTTTCAGAGACCTTCAGAATCAGAATATGACACATAAAATATTTAAGAACTTAAGACTTTTTATGACAGTGATACACATCTGCATTTGGCAGCACAAGCTACTTCAAGAAGAAGATGGGCATCAAAGAGGCTTCTTATGGAGTTGGTCAAACATTTGGGCAAGAAACTGCTCTTGCCTGAACTGCTGAACTGGACATGCAGGGCCCACAGAGAAATGACTGTTGAACTTGCCTAGTGGTAAGATGATCCCCTTGGGTTCCTGCTTCATGAAAGTGTCTGCTAGATATTCTGCAGGATACAGATGAAAGTGACAGAACTGTCTTAGGAATTTCCTGCTTTGTGGAAAAGTCTTCTGGATACTATAGTCCTGTAGGAAGATGGATGTCCTAACAGTATAGAAGAATTTTGACCACACCTTGATCCAATCTGTTTGGTGTCTACTGCACGTACTGCCTAAG
>NW_004949157.1:1351867-1353775 GCF_000317375.1 Microtus ochrogaster
CATTAATGAATAAAGAAAATGCCTTGACCTGTTGATAGGGCAGAACTTAGGTAAGCAGGGAAGACAGAACTGAAAGCTGGAAGAAAGAAGCGTGAGAGACACCATGGAGCTGCCAGAGTCAGACACGTAAAATCTTTTCCAGTAAGGCACTGCCAAGTGGCGATACCCAGATTAATATAAATGGGTTAAATTAACATAACAGTTAGCCAATAAGAAGTTAGAGCTAATGGGCCAAGCAGTGTTTTAATTAATACAGTTTCTGTGTGATTATTTTGGTTCTGGGTGACTGGGATGAACTAGCGGGCTCCCTCCTGCTACACTTAATCTCTCCTCTTCCTACACTGTAAACATTTTCGGTTCTACCTTTTTTCCTCTTTCTTTTCTTTTTATTCATGTTTTAATATCTTTGCTTCTTTCAGGGTAAAATAATTAATTCACCAGAAATGTAATTTTCTTAGACAATTATCAAAAAAGAATTATTTGGATTTTTTAAATTTATGGCATCATGTGGCCATATCAGATTGTTCTGATATTGCAGTGCTACTAACAAAATTTGACAGGAAGAGTCTCAAAAAGTTAATTTGTTCAAGGTTAGAGAGCTAATGGTGAAAAGGATTGTTGAGTCTCACAATTTTTAACTCTTTTTTCTATATCTTCCTAGGATTGTCGTGTGATTTCACAAGATGTGGTTTCAGTGGGTTTGATAACAAGGTTTTTTCTTATTATGTCTTCTAGTTTTGAGATTTTAATATAATTGCATTATTTCCCCTTCCCTCTTCTCCCTTTAAACTCTCTCATATTCTACTACTTATAATCTTTCAAACTCATTACCTCTTTTTAAATTTGCATTTATATACATGCATAAGATGTCATACATACATATTTCTAAGTATAACCTGCTCAGTCTTTATAATGTTACTTGGGTTTATGTTTTTAGGCTGGCCATTTGGTATCTGATAAACCAATTGGTATGTTTTTCTTTAGGGAGAATTACTTTTTATACTTTCAGAATTCCTTAGTTGCCTAAAGTTTTTTGTGTAGAGTTGATGCATAATGAGTTTTCCCTCATCCATTTGGCATACTATTGTTGTTGTCCTTATTTAGCTAATCTTTAGGTGATGGTCATCTTAGTGAGACTTTATGGGTTTATCCTCTGATATTGCTAAGAGACACAGTCCCAAAGCAAACTTGCTAATCCTGTTTCTTGCAATTCTTTTGCTTCTTTTACAGTGTTGCCTGAGCTTCAAGTATAAGAGTACCTTTGCAGAGGTGTACATTGTGATTGGCCTCCATAACTTAATTTTTTTACTGGTTGTGTCTTTTTGTAATGTTCTTTGTTTCAAAAAGAAGTTTCCTTGATGAAAGGTGAAAACTACACTTACTTTTGGAGGTAAAGACAAATGCTGATAATGTAGATAGGAGTTATGCTGGTTTAGTGAAGTTGCAATGGAAGATTCTTCTCCAACAAACACAATTTTCCTAGCCCTGGGTAGGTGTCTCTATTTTCAGTACCATGCATTATTTCCCTCTTTTTGAGCAGGTCTTATGTCCAATTAGAGAGCTGTTGGTTATTTCAAGATCTGCATGACTGTCTTGTACTATTAGGATTATCATGCCATGATAGTCATTGATGTGGTTCATAGGATTCATAGCTGGATAGGACTAATAGCTGCCCTCCTTCTTTGGAAGCTTGCATAGCACTTCTGTTATCATGTAAACTATTCCTCAGGAAGGAGGCATTCAGATACCTGTGAATTCAGGGGCTTCTGTGTTCTGTATTTAGAGTGTATGTTGCCTTCAAGAATAGGAACTTATTTAGCTTCTCTAGGATTGCAAATTATAAGCTCACTGTCCTTTAATTATGGCTAGAAACCAAATATGAGTGAGTACATCCCATGTTCCTCTTTT
>NW_004949157.1:1359535-1360735 GCF_000317375.1 Microtus ochrogaster
TATATATATTTTACAATCTGTCTGCATTCGTTTACGCCGCTACACTTCATTTTTGGGTAAATTGTGTTTTGTTCAAAAAATCCTCTGCTACACCTATATCATGTAAGTTACTGCCTATGATTTCTTTGAGCACTTTGTTGTCGTCAGGTTTTATGTTTAGGCCTTTGATCCATATGGAGTTAGTTTTTGCACAAAGTGACAGAAATATATCTAATTTCATTCTTCTGCATGTTGATATCCAGTTGACCTTGAACCATTGATTGGCAATGCTTTATCTTCACAGTGTATATTTTTGGCTTCTTTAATATTTAGTGACTTAAGTTACATGTACTTATGTTTGGGTCTTTGGACTCGTTCTATTGATCTACATTTGGTTGTGTGTAAGTTCTGTATTATTTTTTAGGTAATATATCTTAAGATCTGAAAAAGTTATCCCCATAACATTGTATTCCTGCTCAGAAATAGTTTGGCTATCTGGGTTTTTTTTTTTTTTTGTGGTTCCGTTTGAATTTTGAAGTCATCTTATAGTATTTTTTTTTTATTTCTGCAAGGAATGAAACAGGAATTTTGGTTTTGAATACATTGAATCTATAAAAACCTTTTGGTCACATGGTCATTTTCACAATGTTTATTATATAAGCCCATGATAACTTTCAATTTTCTTTGTAGAGTTTCTTCACTTCCTTGGTTATATGTATTAATAGATATTTTCTATTATTTGACTGGATTTATGCTATCTTTTTATGTATGCTTGCTGGTGGTATGCAGAAAAGTTATTAATTTGTACAAAGTAATTTTGTATCCTGACATTTTTGCTTTTCCTGCCTATTGTTAAATGGTAGATCAGAGCCATAGGGCTTTCATTCTATGTGTTATTTTAGTATATTTAGTATTTTATCCTTTATGTTTTTAATCATTTTAAAGTAGTCTGATTTTCTGTACCTTGGTACCTGTTTAAAAACTGTGAATTATGAGTTGCTCAACCAAGTAAATGCAATTAAATCAATTCCATACATGGAGCAAGAAACCCCAGAGTCCAGATGCAGAGAAAAGAAACCCAGAAGCCTCAGACTCAGGTATGTGACAAAGAATCTTCTGGGGGTGGGGGATGGGGTGGGGGTGGGTTTGCAGTGTGGGCTGAGGTGGCTGGCAAACAGTGCTTCTACTTGCTCTCAGGCTGCCTCACTGCAAACTCCGTTT
>NW_004949157.1:1362479-1370749 GCF_000317375.1 Microtus ochrogaster
ACAATTCATACAGAGCATAATAGCATACAGTATCAAAATTCTCTGTGTATTTTCCATCTTTGTATGACTTTATTTTAACTCTATTTTGTTTATTTTTACTTTCAGCTTTTTGCTTTTTGAGATAGATTCTCTGTATCTTTGACCTGAAGTAACTGTGTAGACCAGGCTGTCCTTGAACCCTCAGAGATCTGCCTGTCTCTGCCTCCCAGGCATTGGGATTAAAGGTGTACAGTACTACACCTTGAACTCACAGACATCTGTTCCTCTGTGCCTTCTAGGCCTGGCTAGCTCATTTGGTAAAGCATGAGACTCTTAATCTCAGGGTCATTGGTTCGAGCCCCACGTTGGGCGCCAATATACATATTAAAAAAACATTCAGGCAAAGCAAATCTATCCAGGCTGTGGAGGACTAAGCCTCCAGCCAGGAGGGCATGTAACTTAAACCACCCACTTGGCTACAAGTGATGGTGGAGCGATCTGACGCCTAAAAGAAATCCCACACTAGCTCAGAACTGAGAGATAGATAGTTATTTAATTAGGGGGAAAACTTACAAATTAGGTTTCTCTCCTTGATTGGTGGATGGAGATGAGATCCAAACAATCCCAGTGAGCAAATGGGAATGGGGGGGAGAGCAGGACTCCACAGCGATGTCCAGGTATATAGTGTAAGAGGCCACACCCCAGTAGGTGGGTAATTACTAGCTGTAAACCTTCCCACAGCAATTATGTCCCTTTCTTTGGGGTTCTCAAGAAGGAACAGCTGTTGGCTACTTCCATGTTAAGTTGCACCAATAATGTCTGTGGAGCCAAACACTGAAGATAGTGTTGGCTCCTTAACCATGAGCGATACCAGCAGTCTATGACCTTTCTTCTATCTTTAAAGCTAAATGCCAGTTTCATGAATGATTTTTATATTTGTATATATTCTTTGTGTTCTATTTTTATATTTCCATTTTCAGTTTTTTAAAATAATATTTTTAATTGAAACAGAATTATATCACTTGCTTCCCCTTTCTTCCAGACCCCTCCCAGTTCCCCTACCTCCCACCCCTTCCATATTATCCCCTCCATACACACACACACACACACACACACACACACACACACACACACACTTTTATATAAATACAACCTGTTGAGTCTGCTTCTGTTTTTTTGTGTGGATATGGTTTCAGGCACGACCAAAGTAGGTGGATATCATCACAGATAATAAAATTTTTTTCTAATTTATTTATTTATTAAAGATTTCTGCCTCCTCCCTGCCACTGCCTCCCATTTCCCATCCCCCTCCCCCATCAAGTCCCCCTCCCTCGTCAACCCGAAGAGCAATCAGGGTTCCCTGCCCTGTGGGAAGTCCATGGACCACCCACCTCCATCCAGGTCTAGTAAGGTGAGCATCCAAACTGCCTAGGCTCCCACAAAGCCAGTATGTGCAGTAGGATCAAAAACCCATTGCCATTGTTCTTGAGTTCTCAGTAGTCCTCATTAAATCAGCAGATCATGGAGATCCCCACTACAACTGATACATGTATATCATAGCTCCTAGATCTTGGGTTAGAGAACATCACATAAGAAAGAACAGAAAGACTGTAAGCGACAGAATACTAGGAAATCTTTTTCCTTTATGGTAGTGTTTTTTTCTTACCACTATGCTGCTATAGATACTTCAGCAGGGCCTTGATCCCATTTGGTTTGTTCATAGCTGTCTATAATATATTTAGAATAAAATTTTAGCTGTTTTTTATTTCTTGAAAATAGTTTTTCATTTCATTATTAAAATGGACCATTAGAGTGATAGTCTCACATTATTTGAATTATCATTTTTTTGTTTCAAATATGCATTGTGATTCCTTTCTTTAAGTTTTATTGAAACTCTTTGCTTGCTTTTCTTTCATTGTTTAAATTTTATATGCTTATGTTTCAGTGTAGAATAGTTGAGTGAATATTTATGAGAGTAACAGCATTCATTTTGTTCCCATCTGAGACTCCTACCACATATCACTCAATGATTCCCACAATTAGTTCCTGTTGTGTAATTAATTATTAAAATAATACTATTAAATTTTTAAAAAGTCACACAAAGTATAATGTAAATCATTATAATTTCTGTTCTACAAAAGAGTGTAATGCTATTGTGTCTGCATAAATAACATTTGTACTTAATGTAAAGGAGACAGATTAGTGTCACAATATGAATGTTAATATAACTTCCTTTAACATATTTTCAGTAAATATTTTACTATTCCTATCTCTATATTAGATTTCATGTTTTTCTTATGTGAATAAATTATTAATTTATTGCTAATTTATTTTTTAAGAACTGGTCTTTACATAACAAGTATTTCAATATTTAAAAATCTTTTTGTCTTTTTTGGATTTTTGAGACAGGGTTTCTCCATAGCTTTTTGGTTTCTGTCCTGGAGCTAGCTCTTGTAGACCAGGCTGGCCTCGAACTCACAGAGATTCGCCTGCCTCTGACTCCCGAGTGCTGGGATTAAAGGCTTGCGCCACCACCGCCTGGCTTAAAATTTAAAAATCTTTAATACAATTAGCAATCCTTATTTTCAAATACCAGTTACAGCTTACTGCCATTGTGCCTTATTTGTCAGTCTCTTGTAGCAAAAAATGTTAGCATGTTCTCTAGCATTTACATGATAAGAGATCTGACAAATCAAACAAATTAGTAACTCTTGATGTGTTGAAGAGGGAGAAAGCAGGCTGCCAAAGTTAACAACAGCTACTTCAGTTAAATCTAAGTTTTCCTCAACAAAAACTATTATCGAGTACTATAGCTTTTAATTTTTCAAGCAAAGATAGAAATTTAGCTTCATGCTTATTTACCTATTTTGTGTCTGTATCTGTTAAGTTTTTTTTTTCTAATTTAGAAATAATAATGTTTGCAAAGCAGTCCTACTTGGTTTTTGCTTCTTTTTCTTTATTTCACATACATGTATGCATATTCATTGTGTGTATGTATGTGTATGCATGCGTGCGTGTGTGTGCATGTGCAAACATATAGGCACATGTGCAGGTGCCAGAGGAGAATGTCAGGCATTTCCTATTAGTATAAGTCTTGCCCTCCTGCAAAAGAGCTCTTAAGGAAACTGAAGCTGGTTGGGTTTCTGTGTTAGTTGTTTTATCCAAGCCCCCACAATACTGGTGCCTACGAAACTTCAGGAAAATTCTTGTCTCCAGCTCTCCCCAATGACTAGGTTATGGACATGTACATCCACGTATGATTTTTTTTTTTAGTTTTGAAATCATAATTATGTTATTTCCCTTTTACCTTTTCTTCCTCCAAACCCTCCCTATACCCTTCCTTCCTTTATTTCAAATTCATGTTCTCATTTTTGATTTTCATTAAAAATATATGTATATGGATATGTAGTCTGAAATATACTCTGCTCAGAATGAATAAAATGTCATTTATATTTACGTTTTTAGGGCTAATGATTTGGAATTAGATATTTGGTGTACACTTCCCTGGAGAAGAATGTTTCTACCACTCTCAGCATTCTTTAGTTGCTTGTAGTTACTTGAGTATAGTTGAGGATCATATTTGCACAGCAAGCTTTATTCAGTGCAAAAATACATACTAAACAACCAAACAGAAAATCCCCACAGCTGTCATATTGAAGGAAATAAGAGTTTATTCTACAGCCAAATTTGAACGATCAAGGACAAGCAAGGTGGTTTTAGGCTACCCAGTGTCCATGTTCCAATACAGAATAAATTTCATGAAGTTTTATAGTAGAATAAATAAAGTTTAAATCAAGGTAATTTTAGAATATATCCATAGCCAGGCAGATAAGCTTCAGAAACTACCTGAACACATTTAGACCTTCTATTCTCTAATAATATGACTTTTATTAATTTAATATATTGCAAAGACTTTTAAAAATATGTTAAGATGGTAGATTAGAACTAAAATAGGGTAAGGAATAGCTGCTTGGGTGGCTAAAGATTGCCAAAGAAAAATTGTAAATTAGACTCTGAAATGACTACATTTGAATCTCTTTACATTCATCTCTCTTACTTTCCTAATGACTTTAGTTACAGTTTCCAATACTTAAAGGAAAGTGATGTCATGAGATAATTTTTTTCTTCTTCCCCACATTCATATGTTGAAGTCTGAATTCTTAATGACCATATTGTGAGATATAGTCTTTACAGAGACAACAAATTTAAAAATGACATCAAAGTGGGTCTTAATCCAATTTAGTTGATGTCTTAATCTAGTGAGAAAATTTGGAGTCTGTTGTATTCACAAGAAACTGAAGATAAAGATCCAAGAACAATATAGTCATATGTACAATGCAAGGACAGAGAACTAGAAGTGACTTTTCTTCTGACACCTTCAGAAGAAAGCGACCATTATTTCATACTTCGATAGGTCTATGTGGTAGAAAGAATCCATGGTGTTTAATCTACCTAGTTAATGGTGTTTTTTAAAAACTAAGCAAACTAATAAAAATAATGAGAGGAGAAATGCTAGTCTTGGGCTAGATTTTAAAAAGAAAATATTCAATCTTTAATCAGTTAAATGACTTCAGGGCCAACTGAGAAAAACGCATGAATACAGGATGACAGTATTTCAAAATAAACATGATTAATCAATATTTGAAGAGGATTGAATGTGGAGGGAAGCTCTTCACCATGATAATTAATTTCCATCTCCAAGTTAACAGGTTATAAAATTACCATGGAAGCACATATTTGGCTCTATCTATGAGGGTATTTAGAGAACCTTTAATTCATAGGCGAAACCCACTCTGAATATGAGATGGGCTATTGACAGAGTGGACTTCCACAGGAATTACAAAGCAAAGGCAGGCTAAGCACCAAAATTCAAGGATTTTTCTTTACTTTTTGAGATTATAATATAATTACATCATTTCCTCCTAGTCTTTCCTCTCTCTATGCTTTCTCACATACCTGTCCATGATCTCTTTCAAAATCATGACAATTTTCCTGTAGTCATTACTATATACATATATGCATCTATACATATATATCTAAATATAACCTTTTCCATAGGCATAGTGTTATTTGTATGCAAAATTTCAGCACTGATTATTTATTATTAGATAAACTCATTTCTCCAGTTGTCAGCAATTTTAGTTGCCTATAGTTCTCAAGATGTGGTTGGAGCTTCCTGGACCTTTCCTTGTCCACTTTATCATGTCTATTGATATACCATCCATGTTTACCTCTTATTTGGGCAGTCATGTTGGTAAGACTTTATGGACATAACTTCTGACATTCCTAGGAGACACAGTGTCTCAGCAAACTTCCCAAATAACTAATACACATTGTTGGAGGCCATGTGGGTCCAACACAGATAATTCTTTTCCCTTAACTGAACTGGTATGGAGTCATGAGGAATAATCAGACACAGCTTAAATAGTCATGATGGAAGGGCATCTCAGGGTCTTTTCTCCTGATGATCTCCTGAAGATCTCCCCCATTTATTATCCAAACAGCTTACATATCATCACGTAAATTGAGCGGGAAAATACATTAGACTTGTATCCTAGGTAACCAGGTGAATGACCTTTTGGCAAGTCCACATACTATCCGTATGCTAGCTGTCATGTAGGCCTGAATTAGCATCTCTGTAAGATATCCTCCAAATTACAAAGAAAGAAGCAATAACTTCCTGACCACCAGCTTCAGCCAACACTTTTCCTCAGGCAATCTACAATTATAACAAAAGAGAAGGAGCAGCATATGCCAACTATTGTTAGTCAGAGACAGCTTGTCTGCAGACCACCTCGGATGGGGCCTATGGTTTTTGTGCCTGGCTGCCACATCATAGAGAAATATGGGCCTACAACACATGCAGAGGAATACCTTCAAAAACAAGAGGTGAAAGGCGGCTATGGATTTTGTGAGTAGAATTAGAGAAGAGCTTTTACATTGAGGTAATGCTACTTACTCAGTAGAACAGTGGAAAAACTTGGAGTCAGACAGCTCCAAGTAGCAGCACTATTTATGGCCTTTTACAGATACAAGGTTTGCTTTTATCTATAGCAGGCAGATGTTGTGTGTAATTTTGCAGGATATGCTAAGCAAGCTCTATAGAACTAAGAATAGATTGTTGAGAACTGTATTTAAAGCAACTACATGTGTTAAAGCTTGTGTCTAGTGCCAGTGAACTTTGAGCTGATATTCTTAGCCTGCTGTAAGGTAAACATTGGAAAGGCCATATTTTGAGGCTAGTTTTTACTCATCTATACAACACAAATAACATGTATAATGCTAGTCATGGGTTTTGAAATTTTAACTTAATGTGTTGAAAAAATTTCCTCACACATTTAAATTTGTTGTATTGAACTTTAAACATTTTTAGATTCCATCTATTGAACTTTCTGTGTCTTTGAAAATGATGATGCAGATTTAATCCATTTTCTATGATATAAAATCAAATAATTAAAATTTGCTGTTCAGATGTTAACTCAACCCTGGCTTCTTAAAACAGATATGACTTGATTATGGTGTAAAATGTTTGCTATATGTTTCAGGGTTTGATTTATTATGTTGTTTGAGAACTTTTGTAACTATAATGGAAACTGAGTAGTAGTTGACTTTATTTTTCATATCTATGTATGCTTTGTGTAATTGGTAACAGGCTTCTTAGAATGATCTGGAAAATATTTTATTGCCTTCTATTTTAAATAACCTTGTGGATAACCAGCATGGATTTTTAAAGTTTTGATGGAAATTTCTGGTTGGAAGCATATGGATGTAGGCTTTTCCTTTGAGGGAAGTTTGTAATCATTGATCAATATGTCTAAGTTTTTAATTAATATTTAATTTGTGTGCAATCTATTATTTGCACAAACATGTTAGTGTGGTGTGCATGCATATATATGTTCATGTTCACATGTGTGTAAGCATATATGCATTTCTGTTTATGTGTGTACATTCACACACAAGCCAGAGTTTGAAGATATATGCTTCCTTGATTGTTTAATTTTTATTTTATTAAGGCGCAGACTCGGCGGAGAGGCGCGGCAATCAGGAATAGGCTTTGGGAGACCAGCGCGGCAGCAGATGCAAGCGGGGAGACTGGGGCGGCAGCAGACACAAGCAGGGACGAGCTCGCAATAACGAGAGCAGATCGCAGGCAAACGGGGAGCCTGGTCCTGTTCCTGAAGACCCTTCGGAGGGATAAGAAGGTTCTTGGCCTGCGGCAGGAACCAGGAAACAGCGAGGGCATTTTGTAAGGTAGGGTCTTAACTAAACCTGGAGCTTGTCAATATGGCTAGCTTAACTAGCTAGCTTGCCTAATGTATCCATTGATCCTGCCTTCTATTGTGAATCCAAGCTGCCAACATATCAGTCTAGTTTTAATACAGGTGCTGAAGATCTGAACTCAGGTCCTTGTGCTTGTGTAGTAAGCACTTTATCCACTGAGCCATCTCCCAAGTCTTGTACACATTTTCTAGTTCTTTGTTTCTTTATAATATTTTTATTTTTTGAAATTAAAATTTAACTGCCTTATTTTCCGTCTTCTTTTTCCTCTTTTGAATTTTTCCAATCTAATTCCTTGCTTTTCTTTAAATTCATGGTCTCCTTATTTGAATACACACACAAACACACACACTTGCACAGGTACACATACATACATGCACAGGTATACACACACATATACACATAGAAATTTCTAAATATATGAATCAAACCTACTCAGTGTGATGTTGCTTTTATATGTACAATTTAAGGACAGATCACTTAATTTTGGATATATACATATCTTTTAGGCATATTTCTATTGCATCTATTTTCTATATTACAAAGTTATAAGTCATATAATAAGTACATTATATTCTTTTAAAAGTTTTTGCCTACCCTGTTTATTAGTGGTGCTCTCTGTTTTACTTATGATTTAGGTATTTTTTTGTCTCCCTAGTATTGTTTTCACAGTCTGTGTAAAGTTTTTTTTTTTTCAATTTTTTTTTTGCTCTAATCAAAGAGCCAAGTTTTTAGTTTCATTGATTTTAATTAAATCTTATTTTTCTTCTGATTTATTTTACTTAATTGGGTATTCTTTTTATAGTTTCTTAATATGAAAATTTAGGATATATATTTTTAGCTAAATTAAATATATATTAAAATATATTATACATATCCATTTATATAATACATTTTAGCAATTTTTACCCATCCCCTGTCTTTTATCCCCATCCCTTGCCTTTGGAACACTTCCTATCAAAATGTTCCCCACCTACTTTCAATTATTCTTTTTTATGTGTCCACAGAGTTTA
>NW_004949157.1:1370849-1373421 GCF_000317375.1 Microtus ochrogaster
CTGCAGGCCAGAAGAGGGCACCAGACCCCATTATAGATGGTTGTGAGCCACCATGTGGTTGCTGGGAATTGAACTCAGGACCTTTGGAAGTGCAGGCAATGCTCTTAACCTCTGATCCATCTCTCCAGCCCCCATCACACCTTTCCTTAAGTTGTAAAAACTGCAATATTTTATGGTTCTTTTAGTTCTTTGAATATATATACTTTAGTAGCTATTTTCCTACAATGGCAAGGTCCACTTCTGTTTTTTATGAGTATGTTGTTCATTTTTTCACAGAATTTGTAATTTGTGGTTTAAGAGCAAACCTTTAGGATAATCTACTCTACACTCACCTTATTCAGTATGGGATGACAGGGTGTACTACAAACAGACAACAATTCAGAAATACGCATTCAAGCATCTACATATAAATCTACACCATTTGTACATGTTGCTATTTATTGGTTATTATTGTTCTTTTGTAATTTTAGTTACTGATCTGAAATAGTTAAATAGAATTTAATTCACCAAAAAACATAGTCTATGAGGTTATTGGAAGAGGTGCTTCATAAAAATACATACTCACTGTGAAAACAAGAGGTGACTAATTTTAACCAAGTTCTCTGTTTATGTTTTTTTCCCTTGATCTCTCTATTGGGCTGGTCTATCTGTATTAGATCACACTTAATCCTTTACAGAAGGTTTTTTTTTTTAATCTTCATGGAACACATATTATTCCATTATTTGGTACAATTAAAGATATTTATAAAATTATTAATTATAATATTGTAGTTTATTTTCAATTTTATTTTAGCTTGTTTGTTTTTAATTATGAGAGGTTGGCCTTAGCTTAGACTTTTTCCCAATTACCTCTTATTACTTAGTTAGCCCACAATTTTTTTGGCATATGGCTTGATTACCTCTGCTTTGTACAGCACATCTGAGTTGTTTTAAGTCAGTTGGAGAAATCAGCTCATCCACATTTTTCTTCCTCTCTCTCTCTGCCCAAAAACCTCGCCTATACTTTCTGCCTAGCTTTTTTTTAATCCCTCATCTTTTTATTATACCAGTCACAACAATACATCTTTATACAGAGTACAAATATTCTGCAACCTTTCCCTGATCGGGGGGGGGGGAGGGAAATGGGAGGTGGTGGCGGGGAGGAGGCAGAAATTCTTAATAAATAAATAAATTAAAAAAATAATAAATAAATAAAATATTAAAACAAACAAACAAAAATAAAATAAATTGAGAATGGTGAAAAAAAAACCACAATCTTCAAAGAATGGCTTAACTGGTGGTATCCTCCATGGATAATAATGTTCTTGCTAGAAGCCAAGTATGACTAAAAATCTCAGTTCCAGCTTTGGTCCATCTCCTTACAAGCTGATGACCATAGAGGCTCTAGAAACACCCCCCCCCAAAAAAAAACAGCACAGGTATTGGTTGTTCATCAGAACTTGATTGTAAGACCTAATTGATGAAGACACTGTACACTTCACTTGTAGAAGAAACCAAACTGGAACTGAGAGTGGAAGCTTACTGTGTGCCAGCTAGCCTTCATAGTGCCATATAGCTTTGTACTGTTTAATGTATTTATTTCAGTATGATTTAGCTTTGATAGGTCACCTATATCAAGAATCCATTCATCTCTTTTAGGTTTTTCAGTTTGGTTAAACATAGATCTTTAAACTGTGTCTTTATGAGTCTCTAAATTTCATCTATGTCTATAGAAATGCTTCCCTTTTAAATTTTATTTCTTTCTCTTTTTCATTTAATTTGGCTAAAGGTTTGTTTGTCTTGTTGAAATTGTCAAAGAACTATCACTTAATTTCATTCATTCTTTTTACTATTTTTGTTTGTTTCTATTGCTTAACTGATTCTATTGTTTCATTGATTGAAGTCCTGAGTTTAAAGTTGATGTTATGAATATAACCATGGAAACTTTCTTATGATTGGTATTTATATGACAAATTTACTTCTATACTTTTCTTATAAACATATTCCTTCTATTTCTGCCTTTGAATCTGATATGTGTATCTAATAAAGACAGCAAAGAAGTATCTTTTTTATAAAATATTAATGACATGTTTTCCTATAAGTTGTTAAACTTCACTTAATTTTATTTTTGAAATAATTGGATTTTATTGTGTGTAAAATTGACTTGTTTTTTAAAGGTATCAATCTTATTTCCTTGTAAGTCATATCTTTCTGTCCTGTTCTTGATTTAGTGTCTTATTTTACTTTTAGAAAATATTGTCTATAATAAAATGTAACTATTTTAATAATTTAAAGTGTACATGTATATGTGTATGTATATATAAAGGTACATTTAAAAATAGTGATTGCTCTATATCATAGATTATAAGAATACATTTCAGATTTTTCATTTTAATATGATTAATGATGGAGATTTTTGTCAACTAAAGTTTCAGTTCATTTTCTTTTGTTATTTTAATGAATTTATTGGTATCGTAAATTTAATGAAGGTTTATCATCACACCTTTCCTTTTTTTAAATATTTATTTATTTATTTATTATGTATACAATCTTCTGTCTGTGTGTATGTCTGCAGGCCAGAAGAGGGCACCAG
>NW_004949157.1:1373521-1396200 GCF_000317375.1 Microtus ochrogaster
ATATTTATTTATTTATTATGTATACAATATTCTGTCTGTGTGTATGCCTGCAGGCCAGAAGAGGGCACCAGACCCCATTATAGATGGTTGTGAGCCACCATGTGGTTGCTGGGAATTGAACTCAGGACCTTTGGAAGTGCAGGCAATGCTCTTAACCTCTGATCCATCTCTCCAGCCCCCATCACACCTTTCCTTAAGTTGTAAAAACTGCAATATTTTATGGTTCTTTTAGTTCTTTGAATATATATACTTTAGTAGCTATTTTCCTACAATGGCAAGGTCCACTTCTGTTTTTTATGAGTATGTTGTTCATTTTTTCACAGAATTTGTAATTTGTGGTTTAAGAGCAAACCTTTAGGATAATCTACTCTACACTCACCTTATTCAGTATGGGATGACAGGGTGTACTACAAACAGACAACAATTCAGAAATACGCATTCAAGCATCTACATATAAATCTACACCATTTGTACATGTTGCTATTTATTGGTTATTATTGTTCTTTTGTAATTTTAGTTACTGATCTGAAATAGTTAAATAGAATTTAATTCACCAAAAAACATAGTCTATGAGGTTATTGGAAGAGGTGCTTCATAAAAATACATACTCACTGTGAAAACAAGAGGTGACTAATTTTAACCAAGTTCTCTGTTTATGTTTTTTTCCCTTGATCTCTCTATTGGGCTGGTCTATCTGTATTAGATCACACTTAATCCTTTACAGAAGGTTTTTTTTTTTAATCTTCATGGAACACATATTATTCCATTATTTGGTACAATTAAAGATATTTATAAAATTATTAATTATAATATTGTAGTTTATTTTCAATTTTATTTTAGCTTGTTTGTTTTTAATTATGAGAGGTTGGCCTTAGCTTAGACTTTTTCCCAATTACCTCTTATTACTTAGTTAGCCCACAATTTTTTTGGCATATGGCTTGATTACCTCTGCTTTGTACAGCACATCTGAGTTGTTTTAAGTCAGTTGGAGAAATCAGCTCATCCACATTTTTCTTCCTCTCTCTCTCTGCCCAAAAACCTCGCCTATACTTTCTGCCTAGCTTTTTTTTAATCCCTCATCTTTTTATTATACCAATCACAACAATACATCTTTATACAGAGTACAAATATTCTGCAACCTTTCCCCTTTTTTGTCTATTTAAAAAAGAAACTTTTTAACTCTAATACAGTAAAACTATATAAGAACAATTGTCAGGTAAAAATTATATTTGCATTTGGCAAATTTGGAGAAATTATTCCATTATCTATCCTATCTTGGTGAGTCTAAAGTTTCATAGCTAAACCTATACTTCTCATAACTTGTCTTATCATCTAAAAATAACTTTTTAGACCTAAAATTAGCTTCTTAGATGAAAATAAACTTAAACTTTTTTTGATTCTCAACATTATAAACTTTAAATCTTTCATGTAAGCTTTTTTTTCTGAATTTGGTAACAAGGAAAACTATATAACTATCTGATTTTCAATTTCCATCAGAGACCCAAGAAGATATTACATGAGTAAACAGGAAGTACTGATCAAACAACTTCCAAAATTTTAGAAGCAACAGAGACATTTGGCTGCCTGGACCCAAGGTATCTCTGTAGTTTTGGGGCATCCATCTTTGTCCTGCAGGCCTAGAATATCTGACAGACTTTTCTCTGAAGCAGGAATTTTGAAGGACTGTCCTTCAAAATTGTCTTGGTAAAGTTTGGCAATTACTTTCTTCTGTGTCCTGCTGGTTTTGGACAACATACTGTCAGCAGTAGAGGCAATGGTAATTTCTTGCCCAGATGGCTAACATTGTCATATCAAAAGCACACTAAAAGCAATCCTAGAATCCTGGCAAGTCTGAAAGAATAGAAATGCCCTATCCCTAAAATGTGATATAACATTCTGGGACAGAGAGAGAGATGGCTCAGCAGTTAAGAAAATCTGCCTGTCAAAAGACCTGTATTAAGTTACCAGCATACATATTAAACTGTTCACAATTGCCTATGACTCCAGATCTAGAAAATACAGCTCTCTTCTGGTGCAAGGACAACTGAATCCATGTGAGAATAGTCACCTACACATACAAAAAAAGTCATGATTCCAGGATTGTTTTTCTTACTTTTTGGTTTGTGTTTGTTTTGCTTTGCTTTACAGTTTTCTTTCTTATTGTTCTTCATTTACATTACTAGTAAATCTCCACTGATACTTTTGCAGTTCATGATCTGTGATATTTCTCATACTTTCTACACAGAAAGAACACTAGTAATTTGCATTGTGGTAAACTCCCTCTTCTATGGAATATAGCAATAGAGGTGGGAATAAAAGCAACGCTTGGTTCCCCTAGAATGCATTTCAAATATAGGAATTGTGGGATTGAGTTATGTTATTAAATCTTTCTCTTATTAATTTACTTATTTAATCACAGAGCATAGTAAGGGAAGGGATTTTCTGGATCCCAATTCCAAGATGCCATCACTTCTAAGATTTTTAAATTATAATGTTCTTTAATCCTGGCATTTAATAAAAGACTAGCTCTCATAATAAATTTTAGAGTTTGGAAATGTTAAATTATCCCTAAACTGTTTGGGAGGTGGATCCATTCCACCTTGACTATTGTCAAAGAGTTTAGTCTTACTCTTGTTCCTTCTAGGTAATTGACAGGAGATTTAACCTAAGGTGTGGCTACTAGCAAAGGTGTCTTGACCTAGGGTGTGGTTCCTTGGTGTTTTAGGTATTAAGGTGGTAATCATTTTATTCTTTGTATCATGACAAAAAAGTGTCTTTTTTTCTACCCCTTTTTTTGGATTGTGATACTTAAAAATCATAAGAAATAAATGTGGACATATTCAGTATTTATTGAATTGTCCTCCTGGTACTATCCTATGTTTCTGTATCTCTTTTGTATCTCTGTTTATTCTCCCTAACAGTTCTAATTTACTTGGCCCTACCCTGGAACATACAAACACATAAATGGTAGAACCTGACAGATGTTGACCCAACATGTGGCTATGACACTACACCTTATAAATGACAAATTATGAATGACGGAATTTCTATAAGAATGGAACTGCATATGTTACTGTATTCATAATAGGCACATGTTTGTCTAAAAGTAATTTCAAATTAAGATCCCTGTTACACATTACTCTTCATTTACTTTGAAATATTTGTATCTGTGCACAATAGCTATTGATATTTATTATTGTGAATTGTGTCAGTAATTTTCATAGTCTTGTTTTCTCAGTTTTGGTACTTTTGTTCCATAAGGATATATGTTTTTAAGAGAGGAGGACTAAATTGATCAAAGCTCAGCAAGGCAAGTAAGATCCTTTTGTTTTTGTTCTTATTCTATGTCTGTTATTTCTTTAGTTTTTCCTAGTTATTGTCTGTTCCAGCCATTACTGTGAGGAGGTGTATAATAGGTTGGAATCTCTTCTGGACAGTCTCCAATGGAAATCTACTTAGCCACAGAGAACTAGAGGAAAGCTTGTGTGCATCGGTTCCCAGGGTCTTAAAGTTTTATCTTTATCTTTATCTTAAAGCTTTATCTTTCCTGCCACTACTCCTACTGTTTTCATCCCAGATGGCTCTTCCACCCTTCTTAGATGGATACCTTTATTCACCTAGCCAGTGAAGAATCACAGCTGCGGCCCCTTTCAGAATCCCCAAAGCACCCAAACCAATATTCATTTGAATGACCTTCTATCACTTTGGATTTATACACACCAGAATCTGTTCCTGGAGAAGATGGATGAAATTGTTCTTTGTTGCTATGACAAGTTCACAGGCAGCCAAAATTTTCCCATTTAATTTAGAAACAGAGACAGGAAGTGACTAATATCTATATATGCACTGAAAATTAACTGACTTCATGTTACATATTCTTGAGTTACTCATGTCTCTAGCCAACTTAAAATTCCTTTTGTCCTCTTCAACCCCAGTGTCTTAGTTTTTTTTAGCCAAAGCTCCTTGCTCAGCAGTAAGACCTCATGCTGTGACAGAGATAACTTACTGTATAAATTAGAAGTGGGACCTTTACTAGGCATAATGAAAACTAAGTAATCATACAATCAAAGGGAATGTTTTACACCTACCTTGCCAATGTGTGATGAATGTGTTAATGAATGAGGGATATTCCTTAGAAAGAATTCCTAAGTCTGTATTACTGCATTAATTATATTTATTCCTCATGCTCAAAAGGGTTACTTTCTTTTCAAACTATTCTCAAAAGAAAATATGAGGTCAGTAAACACTGCACCTTTCCAAATTTGTCTCTCAATAAAACACACATTGCAATATTTTCTGCTATAAAATGATCAACTCATAAACAGAGGCCATCCTTAAGAATGGGTATGGCCTTTTTTGATTCTAGATAGAGAATTCACTGAGACATTGTTCTTATGCAAAGACACTTTACTACCTTCACTTAGCACATCAATATCTGTGTACTTAAAAAACTACCACCCTACTTAATATGATAATAATAAAAAGTATAAATAGTTTTAGTATATAAAATAAAAAGTATTAATACTTTCTATTAGCAACATATTCTATTTATGTTATGTATAACAATATATTGTATATATTATCATATATAAGTTATAGTATATGTAATTATATCATATTAATTATATAGTTATATGTCAGTGAATGTGTATTCTATCGGTATACTAAAATAACCAGACCAGATCAAAACAAGAGATATAATTTAATAATTGAAAAACAGGGAAACTCACGCTACTGGAGTAGATAGTATGAAGTCCAAATGGGTCAGGTGAGCATCACGCAGAGAGTGTGTGCACCTATCTCCCCCATATCTACCTGGGCTCCAGGCGGCCATACCCTAACCAGATGTGATTGGCTTAGTTTTCCCATCATCTCCCCTTTTTGTCTAAACAAGATCGAACCAAACCCAATACAACTATATAAAATAGGAACAGATATCAAATATAAAATTACAAACAATAAACAATATTAAGCAAATAACATATAACAAAAGTTTTATTAAGCATTTTATTTTAAGGAGTCTAAATAATGTATTGAAATTAAGTTTAGCTAAATCATGGGGAGGGTAGTTACAATTATCTAATCTTCAACTCCATCGAAGATCTGAGAAGGGAAGTAATATTACTTGAGTAAACAGGAAGTACAATTGAGAAACTTCCAAAATGTGTAACAAATGACAGAGACAACTGACAACCTGGGCAATTACCCAAAGTCTCATTTGTAATGTTGAGGCAACCAACTTTGGCTAAGGTCTAACATAACTGACATACCATTTCTAAAGGCAAGAAACTTTTAAGAACTATCTTACCCTGTCTTGGCAGGATATGACAGTCCTGTTTTATCCATTTACAGATACTCTGTATCTCTGTCAGTGGTTGAGGTATGGGCTTTTCTTTGCCCAAAGGCCAGTTCTGCCAAGAAGAAAGGTGGAGTGTCTTTGGTGCTCAACATTCTCTCAGGAGAAGATCGGTGTTACCAGGAGTGATTGTGTCTCACTATCATGGAACTCTAGGTTAGATTAAAGGCCATTTTTACCACTCTCTGAAGAGGTTGAAGATTATACTATCTATATTGAATATAATATCTATGTATCTAAAGAACCTAATTAGCCTAAATATAAATATGATAAACATAGATGACTATTGATCTATAATTCTCAATACCTATCTAACTTAAAGACTAAGACAATAAACAACTGTGTAATTAATAAGAACAATGACCTTCAACTGTAAACAATGTATAAGTATCTTGATCAGAGGTAGTAGTGTACACTGCAAAATTGTAAATATATATGTCAATACATAAACAATGTTTCAAACAGAGGTAGAAGCATACATGTATACAATATTTAATATAATTTAACTTTGTATCAATATACAAAAATAGATACCAATATAATTGTCTAAAAACAATAATTCACATTACCAATCTATTATCCTATCACCAATTATCCCTCTGTTTTTTTTTTTTAGAACACCCCTAAGCCTATAAAATTCCTTCCCCATCCGTCAACCATGTACCAATTATAACCAACCCCTAAATGATGTTCCTAAACCTGAGGGAAACTTTGCTGGTAGAGGAGTCATCGTCCTCTAAAATTGCTTCCAGCTGTCATGGGGGCGTCATTCTTCCTAGGGGATTCTGTAGGTTCAATAACCGCTGCCTGCCAGTAGGTGGCAGGGTGCACCTGAATCCATGTGCTTGATATTAGATGGCTGAATGAGAACAAAAAAAAAATCTGAAAGATATACTCAAATCAAGAAGTTAAACTCAGACTATGTGCTGTGTGAATTTCTTGGCCACATTAGACAGATTTCCCACTCCAATGGCTGTAGAGCTGGAAAAAATGCAAAAGAATGGCCTTTTCCCAGTGGTGGCACCAGCAGTGGTAGCTGCAGCCCAAGCGTGGCAGGGAGCAGGGCTGTAGCTGCAGGGGAGAATCTGGGAGCTGAAAAAGTGGCTGTGAATCTGATGCAAGCCGAAGTGTACAATGGCGGGGTGTGCAGAGTGGGGTGCGCAAAGATGCTCGTATCTATGCCCAAATGAACGTGGTGTGGCCCCAACTGGCCAGAGCTTTAAAGGGCTCAAAAAGCCCCATGCTGGGCGCCAAGTGTCAGTGAATGTGTATTCGATCAGTATGCTAAAATAATTAGACCAACTCAAAACAAGAGATATAATTTAATAATTGAAAAACGGAGAAACTCACACTACCAGAGTAGACGGTTTGAAGTCCAAATGGGTCAGGCGAGCATCACGTAGACAGAGCGCACACACCTATTTCCCCTGTTTATCTACCTGGGCTCCAGGCAGCCACACCCTAGCCAGATGCCATCGGCTGCGTTTCCCCATCAGTTATATCATATTAAAGTTATAAATTGAAAGAATTATGGAACATGCCTTTTTAAAACCTTTAATTATTACTGTGTTTGTATTATGTTTGGTGTTTGTGCATAATAAAGTATATACATGGAGATTAGAGGAATACTTTCAGTAGTTGGTTCTTGTCTTCACCTTCTGAAGTGTCTCTTTTATTTTTTAGTCTTTATTTTACTTTATTTTATTTTTCTGAATGAATATATTAAGGTGGAGAGTAGTCAGCCTCCCAAATAGAAGTCAATTTCTTACACTAATTTCTAGTTTGCACACTTAAAACCAAAATCTGTTATTTTTATTTGTGTTCCTCTGCCTACATGTTTCTTTATATTATTCTTCTTTATTGTTGAGAGTTTCACACATGTATGTATTGAATTTTGGTCAAATTTTCCCATTATTTCTCTCCAATTACTATCCTGTCCTCCCATCATTTTTCTTCTTCAATTTCACATGCTCTTTATTTTTCAAATCAATTGAGTTCACTTACTGATGCCTGTATATGCACAATTATAAGACTATCTGTGAGAACACAGGTAGCCTCCCAGGAACCTCATACCTTCAGATTTCTTCATAAAAAATGTCTTCCCTCCCACAGAAGCCAGTAATTACTTATAGCTCCTTAGCTAGGTATCGGACCTTATGATCCTTTCTCCTGTCTGTGCTGGGATATTGGTCAATTTCATCTTGTGTAGATCTTGTACATATAGATATAGTTACTATGAGTTTGTGAATGTGCAATGGTTCTGTTATACCTGACAAATATTGTTTTCACTGCACGTGTAGATATCCACTACATCTGTCTTGATCCCATGAACCTTCAGCGTATGGGCTATAATATAGATATCTCATTTACAAATGAACACTCCACAATCTCTTTTTCTAGGCATGTTGAGGGTATCTTTTGTTTTTTTCTTCCATGCTGCACATGGACTAGCTGGCCCTTGAGTTTGTGGAGTATGACTGCTTTATTAGTTACATTTGTTATTAAACAGTTTCATACATGTACATAATATATACTGAACATTCTCATCCCCACTTTCACCCATATTCCCACTACCCCTCACTATCCATACTTTGCAATACAAACTTCAGTTTTTATTTTCAAGACAATATTTTGTTTTATGAGCCACTGAGTTTAACCAGGATTGTCTCTTTGACCATTAGAACCTAAAGGTACACAACTGAAGTCAAGGATTTCCTTTCTCCAAGAATCTAGCAATAGCCAACAGTTTGACAGGAAGGAATAGGGTACTATGAACCTCTCCTCTATCCACAACTGATTGTTGACAGCACTAGTCTTATGAGGGGCCATTCCTGAAAAATGCAGTTGCTGTGAGTTCAGAACCACAATGGTTATGTAGAGTATAAAAGATAGCATCCTTTCAAAATCCTTCACCTTATGCTTCAGTTCTTATATGTCATGCTCCTTCTTTTCTAAAGTTCCCAGGAAGGTTGTAAAAACATTTTGTTTAGGGATAAAACTTTAACTGTGGTACCTTCACAAATAGAGTCATCCTATAGTTACAAAAGATAGTCAAGAAGAATGACAAGAATGTTTTTTGTTTTAGGGAGCCTCTGGTGCCTCCCTGACCAACTCTTGGGACAATTTTGATTAGTAACCCACTACACCAAGGAGAATCATTTTGTAGCCATGCAGGGTAATTCCTTTAATGTTTCTTTTATACATATTTATTCATCTTGTTAATAAGATTCCAGGTTTCATATAGATTTTTCATATTTTATTCATTATCATTAATCACATAATTTAATTAATTTTTTTGCATTCCCTTTATTAAAAATAACCACTTGAAGGAAAATGTATCTTTAACTTATTTTCAGATTATCTATGAATTATATTACATATTTATAAAATAACTTAAAAGAAATAAGCATTATAAAACATGATAGAATTGATAATTCAACAATATTCAAGAGTTAATTTATCAATGTTTTGGATATTAAACAAAAATATAAATCTACTTAATAATAATTATAGTCATCATGACTGATATACACTCATATATATCTTCATTTCACAGAATTTCAGACTGTTATCAGATTTGGCACAGGAACCCAGAAAGCAAATTTTATTTTTAACAATAAATAGAGAAATTTCAAGAGTAAACTATGCCTTACATTACCATCTAGTACCTCCTTGAAGCCATCGGTCCATGTATCCAAGTTCTAATTCAGGCTACAGCAATTAACTGTGGTTTAAACATGCTGTACAAACTAATTATTGATCTGCCAGTGGATGGACTCCTTGAAACAGGCTTAGTTTCTCTGTCCAGTACCTAACTCTACAGTGGCTTCTAGGTAGATATGATTAATTAATGCGTCCATGCTCATATTTTTCAGTAAAGTAGCAAAAGGTGACTGTTATGGGAACATAAAAGGTTAGCAACTGCCTCCTGTCTATGCAACTTTTCCTCCTTTATCTTGGCTAGGTATATTCATTGACATGTCCAAATTAGACTTATCCTGAGATCAGGTCCCAAAGTTCTATATTGTATAATCTTTAAAACATTACTACTTAAAGAATGATTTTGACACTTACTAGATATTGTTTTGCGTTTCTGAATTGCTTTTCCTCATTGTGACCTGGACTGATCTTGGCTGGGATGGTTATTGCCTGCTCTAAGCCCTGTGTTCGTAAAGTTACTGCTTCTGACCTTAGCATTTTATGCCAAAGACTCATTCAGCATTTTTCTGCTTTCTAATCTAAGCACACTGCATTGTGGTTTATATCGTGACTGATTTCTCTCTTCATGATTAAAATGTGAAAGGCTAGTTTTGAAGAAGAAGGCTTTCCCATCTGGAGAATAAACTTAAAATAGATCCATTTGTACAACATCTGCTATCTTCTTGGGAAACAGAACTAAGCATTTTCCAGATATGACATCCATGAAGGTACACTACACTGCTCAGAGCTCCCATCAAGAGAATCTTTTGCAGAGGGCACAGTAAACTAAGATCCTCTAGCTGCTACACTTTTACATTTACTGTGGTACTTGCTTCAGGGCCCCAATTTTCCCAGGAGCTATTCCTACACATCTCATATCCAGGACATCTTGACTTGATGTAGGCAGAGCTCCTATAGATTCCTGGAATCATTTCACTGGTCAAGTTAAGAAGTTTTTGCATGTTGGAACCAGAAAACTTAACTACAGTCTTAAGCTTTTTCCTATTTATAATCCACTCCCTCACCCCATATCTCCATTAGCTTCTCAGAGGATTCAAATTGGCACAGCAGGAATCAGAAGTCATTATAGAAGATAATATTAAAATTAATTTTTATAACTGAGCCATTTATTGCTTGGTTGGAAAGAATAATTCATTCTTCAGTGAAATAGGAAGTAAGGGCTATCTTTAGCCTGGTTACTGAAGATTTTACTAGAATTTTCATGAGATGATATCTTATTAGGAAGAGTATATTTTATGGAATAAAGATTTTGCCATCTGGCTAATAGGAGTCAGTGCCAAAAAAAAAAAAATACTGAGTTGACAATCATACAGTAGAATTGACACCCTATAACAGAATGTTTAAAAGTAACAATGGTTACAAAATAAGAGCTGATGGTATTTTAGAGTCTGGTTTCACAGAAAGGAAAATATATTTTTCCCACGAATAGCCTCTGCCTTCTCAATTTGTTTGCAACCTTTAAACTAGCTTTAAGTCCCATAAAATTCCAGGTGAGGCAATGATATATGTCTCCCCAAAGATCACCATTTTGCCTATGTTCATTTCAACATCATTTTCATCAATCTATTTTAATATGCATATAAGCATACATCACAAATATTGTATTCATAGAAACACTAAAAGAGTATACTCTTTTCCTCCCCCCGTTGTTTCATCTTCTCTTATATTTTACATTTCCAGACACTAAAATTTCAGGATACAAAATTTATCTCCATTTTTGACCCATACTTTTAAATATTTTATAGATTTTTAGAACATATATTTATATTTAATATACTAAATGTGCATAATTTATGCTATTATATTTTATATATATCTTGCATATGAGTGAAAAATATATTTCTGGTTGGTTTTTCTTCTCTCTTGTTCTCCTCTATTTTAACTCCCTCTGATTAGAACTTTGTCTCTCCTAAATAGTTCCCTTTATATATTTGTAATATTTATGTCATCTACATCTATCTATACAAATGTTTCAATCAGATTCCACATATGGAATAAAACATAAAATATTTGCATTTGGAGTTTATTTTATTTTATTCTACTGTATGATCTTGAGTTGAATTTATTTTCCTGAATATAATATAATTTAATTCTTTTAATGGCTGAGTAAAGTTTTATTATGTATACAGACCATAATTTCTTTATTCATCTGAATAAGAGCATATAAGCTCATTCAATATCTTGATTATTATTAATAATGATACCATAAACATGAATATGCACATGACTTTGTTATATGTTGACTTAACATTTTTGTGTATGCACTCAAAATTGGTCCAACTAGATCATATAGTACCATGGTAGCTTTAGTATTTCTATAATACCTCATAGTGATTTGCATACTTACTGTGCTGTTTGAGTTTCTTTTGAACAGTGTAGAAGTGCTCCTTTTTCTCTTAATCTTTTCCTACATTTTCTGTCATTTTTTGATAGCTCCCACTCTCACTGGGATGAGAAGAAATAATGACATAACCTAATTTGCTTTTCCCAGCTGGTTATTTTTCTTATATCTTGTTGGCCATGTTTATTTCTTATATACCAATTAAAATTATTAGATTATAGTAAAAATACCAACCCAGATTTGATTACAAAGAATAACAAATTAAAAAGCCAAAAAAATTGAAAAAGATACATCATGATGCAATATATTTCTGGGTAGTAGCTTAAATAATATTAAATATAGATTTTTAACCTCAAAAACAATTACCATTTTCAGCAATAAAGAGAAGATAAACCCAAAGTTAGGAGGAGTATATCTGTGCAACTAAAATGGTAAATTGCAGTAGCAACAGTAGGCATCAGTTAGATTCTTGCTCCAGGGGGCACAGTTGATTTGAATGTCTGTTGCTGATGTGGGAGTTCTCTCTGTGTGCTGTAATTAAGATTAATGAATAAAGAAACTGCCTTGTCCTGCTTATAGGTCAGAATATAGGTAAGCAGAAAAGATGGAACTGAATTCTGGGAGAAAGAAGGATGGAATCAGAGAAATGCCATGGATCCTTGGCCAGAGACAGGCATGCTAAATCTTTCCCGGTAAGCCACTACCATATGGTGATATACAGATTAATAGAAATGAGTTAAATTTAGATGTAAGAGCTTGCCAATAAGAAGCTAGAGCTAATGGGCCAAGCAGTGATTTAAATAATAAAGTTTCTGTGTGATTATTTTGGTTCTGGGCAACTGGGATGAACAAGCCGTCCCTCCTACATATTGGTGCCAATGTGGCTAACTAAATCCACACTAAATCTTAGACAGCTTGAAAGTGAATTTTAGACAAAAATTACAGAGTTTAATATAGATTCTTGCTGTTTACTGGTGGCATGTCACAGCTGCTTTAAGAGAGATTTTCCTGACAAAGAAGCAGCTGCAGTACAAAATGATGTGCTGTTTTAAAATGTAGTTTCCTAAGCTGTGCTCCCAGTGTGAACTCCAGTTATGGAGCAATTTGATGGCATTTGTGAGTCCGGGTGTTTGTGTGTCCACTTGGGGTTGGAACATACCTAAACATAATAAAGGCAATATACAGCAACCCAACAGCCAACATCAAACTAAATGGAGAGAAACTCCGAAATATTCCACTGAAATAATAAACAAGACAAGGTTGTCCACGCTCTCCATATCTATTTAATATAGTTCTTTAGGCCCTAATTAGACAAATAAGATACCAAAAAAGATCAATGGGATACAAACTGGAAAAGAAGAAGTCAAACTCTCACTGTTTGCTGATAATATGATAGTTTACATAAGTGACACCCAAAATTCTACCAAGAAACTTCTACAACTCATAAACACTTTCAGTAATGTAGCAGGATACAAGAATAACTCAAAAAAATTAGTAGCCCTCTTGTACTCAGATGATAAAAGGGTTGGGAAAGAAATCATAGAAACAACACCCTACACAATAGCCACAAATAGCATAAAATACCTCAAAGTAACTCTAACCAAACAAGTGGAAGGCTTGTATGACAAGAACTTTAAATCTTTGAAAAAATAAATTGAAGAAGACACCAAAAAGTGGAAAGATCTCCCATGCTCCTGTGTAGACAGAATTAACATAGTAAAAATGGCAATCTTCCCAAAAGCAATCTACAGATTCCATGCAATGCCCATTAAAACAATAGCAAAATTCTTCACCGACCTTGAAAGAACAATAGTCAACTTCATATGGAAAAACAAAAAACTCAGTATAGCCAAAGCAATCCTATAAAATAAAAGAACTTCTGGAGGCATCACAATTCCTGACTTCAAACTCTACTACAGAGCTACAGTATGAAAAAAAGACTATTGGCATAAGAACAGACAGGAGGACCAATAGAACTGAATCAAAGACTTAGATATTAATCCACACTCCTTCGAACGCCTGATTTTTGACAAAGAAGAAAAATATCAAATGGAAAGAAGAAAGCATATTCAACAATAGTGCTGGAGTAACTGGATATCAACATGTAGAATGAAAATAGATCCATATCTATCACCATGCACAAAGCTCAAGTCCAAATCTATCAAAGACCTCAACATAAAGCCAACCACACTGAACCTTATAGAAGAGAAAGTGGAAAGAACTTGAATGCATTGGCACAGGAGACCACTTACTAAATATAACCCCAGACCCTGAGAGAAACAATTAATAAATGGGACCACCTGAAACTGAAAAGCTTCTTTAAAGCAAAGGACATGGTCAACAAGACAAAATGATAGCCTACAGAATGGGAAAAGATCTTCACTAACCCCACATCAGACAGAGGTCTGATCTCCAAAATATACAAAAAACTCAAGAAATTGGTCATTAAAAGAACAAATAATCCAACAAAAAAATGGAGTACAGACCTAAACAGAGAACTCTCAACAGAGGATTCTAACATGGCTGAAAGACACTTAAGGAAATATTCAACATCCTTAGTCATTAGAGAAATGTAAATCAAAACAACTCTGAGATTCCATCTTACACCTGTAAGACTGGCCAAGATCAAAAACACTGATGACAACATATGCTAGACAGGCTGCAGGATACACTTCTGAATTGCTGGTAGGAATGCAAGGTGGTATAGCCCCTTTAGATGTCCGTGTGACGATTTCTCAGAAAACTAGGAAACAACCTTCTTCAAGACCCCGTAATACCACTTTTTTGCATATCCAAAGGATGCTCAATTGTGCAACAAAGACATGTGCCCAATAATGTTAACAGCTGCAATTTTTTGTCATAGCCAGAACCCAAAAACAATCTAAATGATCCTCAACCAGAGAATAGATAAGGAAAATGTGGTACATTTACACAATGGAGTACTACACAGCAGAAAAAAATAATGACATCTTGAATTTTGCAGGAAAATGGATAGAGCTAGAAAACATTATTTTGAGTAAGGTGACCCAGACCCAGAAAGAAAATTATTACATGTATTCACTCATAGGTGGTTTTTATACATAAAGCAAAAAAAAAAAAACAGCCTACAAACCACAATCCCAGACAACAATGAAGACACTAAGAGAGATTTAAATAGATCTAATCTATATGGGAAGTAGAAAAAGACAAGATCTCCTGAGTAAATTGGGAGTATGGGGACCTTGTGGGAGGATTGAAATGGAGAGGGAGAGACAGGGAGGGGAGCAGAGAAAAAAATGTATAGCTCAATAAAAATCAATACAAAAATAAAAAAGGAGTAAAGAAAAATAAACCACGTAAAGTGGAAAATTCACAGAGAGTCTGGATTATGTATATTATTGTGTTTTCTTTGAATTTTTTGACTGTGAGGGAGCTAAGTACAGAGATATATTTCATTGTTTGGGCTGCTAAGCTAAATCAAGATAGATATTATAAAGGTATCATGACTTTCAAATTTGGGTCTAAGGATGTGTTGCTTTGGATAAATTCTTCTCTTGTTTCCACATAAGATGAGCACCTATGGCTTGCTTCCAGACCAATATGGTTTCATGGACCAAGATCTCCTGAAATGTTGCTGTGAACACCCCCACAAAGAAATTACTTCACCCAACTGCTGACTAAGATTAACCTAGCACATAGGATACACCATGAATGACTTGGGCCTGTTATTATTATTGGACCTTGAATCTTGTTATTCACTAGAATTGGTACTTAAATTAAAACAATTCCAGTCATTAGATATTTCTATACAAATGTATACTCTTCTTTTCTCAACACATTCACTATTTTACTTTTAAATCTTGATACCAAGCAAAAGACATTAAAGTTTCTGAGTCTTTTTTCTGAATTTTCTAGAAAGGAATGATTCAGCATATTGTATTATTGTATGTTACGAATGCAAATAGCAACATTTTGAGGAAATTGATCCCCAAAATTTCTTTAAGCAGAAAGATGAAGGATTATACAATTCTAGGAAATTGTTTTACTCAAATACTTGAATAATCTTACTATATATAGTGTCAGGATTAATTTATTCACCCTCCCTTTAACAATATTTCAAATTCATAATGTTATAGTACCTTAAGCACTAAATTATTCATCTAACAATATAGTTATATATGTATAAAATATATAATATCACTAATAATGGACATAGCTATTGATATGATAAATCAACAATAATAAAAAATACTGTTCTAATAAACAGAACTTTTGTATTGAAGTCTGAAAAGTATGCCGGTATTTTTTTTTTTTATGTCTGGGTCAAAGATGTAAAGTTGTTATGGGAATTACTTGTCCTCTTTACCTCAACCTAGTCTACATTCTGACATAATAAGAATGATGGTTATGTACTTATATTGTTATTCATGAACACTGGTTCTTGTGAATCATTTGTCATTCTGCTTACAGTAACTTGAATGTTATGCATTTATTTATTGCAAGTCTTTCTAGTCCTTATTTGCATATTTACAAAATTAGGTGATCTTTCTAGTAAGTATTTTAAAAATTTTTTATCTCTCAAATTGTGATCTGCTATATATTTGCTATTTAAATTTTTGATGTTGAAAATTCTACTGTTAAGATTTAATTTGCAGGGAGAAAATCTTCACCAACCCCGCAACTGACAAAGGTCTGATCTCCAAAATATATAAAGAACTCAAGAAACTAGACCATAAAAGGCTAATCAACCCAATTATAAAATGGGGCACTGAGCTGAACAGAGAATTCTCAACAGAAGAGTTTCAAATGGCCAAAAGACACTTAAGGTCATGCTCAACTTCCTTAGCAATCAGGGAATTGCAAATCAAGACAACTTTGAGATACCATCTTACACCTGTCAGAATGGCTAAAATAAAAAACACTAATGATAGCCTTTGCTGGAGAGGTTATGGAGAAAGGGGTACACTCATCCATTGCTGGTGAAAATGCAAACTTGTGCAACCACTCTGGAAAGCAGTGTGGCGGTTTCTCAGGAAATTCGGGATCAACCTATCCCTGGACCCAGCAATACCACTCTTGGGAATATACCCAAGAGAAGCCCTATCATGCAACAAAAGTATATGCTCAACTATGTTCATAGCAGCATTGTTTGTAATAGACAGAACCTCGAAACAACCTAGATGCCCTTCAATGGAAGAATGGATGAAGAAAGTATGGAATATATACATATTAGAGTACTACTCAGCAGTAAAAAACAAGGACTTCTTGAATTTTGCAACAAATGGATGGAAATAGAAAACACTATCCTGAGTGAGGTAAGCCAGACCCAAAAAGAGGAACATGGGATGTACTCACTCATATTTGGTTTCTAGCCATAAATAAAGGACATTGAGCCTATAATTAGAGATCCTAGAGAAGCTAAATAAGAAGGTGAATCCAAAGACAAACATATAGGCATCCTACTGAATATTAACCTTCATTAGGCGATGAAAGGAGACAGAGACAGAGACCCACATTGGAGCACCAGACAGAAATCTCAAGGTCCAAATCAGGAGCAGAAGGAGAGAGAGCACGAGCCAGGAACTCAGGACCACGAGGGGTGCACCCACACACTGAGACAATGGGGATGTTCTATTGGGAACTCACCAAGGCCAGCTGGCCTGGGTCTGAAAAAGCATGGGATAAAACCGGACTTGCTGAACATAGTGGACAATGAGGACTACTGAGAACTCAAGAACAATGGCAATCGGTTTTTGATCCTACTGCAAAACCTAGGGAGCCTAGGTACTTTGGATGCTTTGTGGGAGCCTAGGCAGTTTGGATGCTCACCTACTAGACCTGGATGGAGGTGGGTGGTCCTTGAACTTCCCACAGGTCAGGGAACCCTGATTGCTCTTCGAGCTGATGAGGGAGAGGGACTTGATCGGGGGAGGGGGAGGGAAATGGGAGGCGGTGGCGGGGAGGAGGCAGAAATCTTCAATAAATAAATAAATTAAAAAAAGATTTAATTTGCATTGGATAAGATAGTTCATATCAGTTGTGGTAAAATTGAAAATAAAATCATTCAGTCCAGAGAAAAAATATGGATATGAGTATCCTTTATATTTCCTTTTGTATTCTCTTCTTGATTACAAAATTACAGTGGTTTCCATTTTATCTCTTTGTGCCGACTATATATATATGTGTGTGTCTGTGTGTGTGTGTGTGTATGCAACATATGCTTAGTCTAGAAAAATTTATGAATCAAGAAAAGTTAACAATTTTTCTGCACTGAAATCCATCTAACTGACCTTATTTTGCTTCAAAGTTACCTTAGAGATAAAATGTGGAATCACTTCTTAAGTAATGATCATTCTGAGGAGGATTTTAAAAGATTGTATTATTTTTAATTAAATATGTTTAAGTATTTCATACATGAATACTCTTTTACAGCATTTCAATCCTTCTCTTCCTACTCCACCTCCTATTGTCTACTGTGTCCCCTTCTCACTTCCTCTCAATTTTACAACTTTTTCTCCCATAACTATTGTTGTTATACATACTGTCACACACACACAGACACACATACATTTAAAACACATATAATGAGATCATTTTATATTGTGCCTATATGCATGTGTTTATGGTTGACTAGTAAGTAGATGGTTACAAAAGGTTACAGACCTTTCTCTGTGGAGACTTGTTCTCTATTTGCAGTCATTGATAGGCTGTAGCTTTCTATTTAGGGGTGGAGTCCCTTGAAGTGTCCCTATCTGTGGTGGCATTTTAATGATGACATTGTTCAAGTCTTTTTTAAGCAATCATATTCTCGAAATTTCATGGGTGCAATGTCCTTGTCATACCTAGAAAACACTGTTTAGCAGCAGGTGTCCAGTGCCTCTTGCTCTGACAGTTTTATCAACTAGTCTTTCATGATGTTCCCTGAACCTTAAATATAGAAGTATGCAGTAGTTACAACAATTGAAGCTGGGAATTAGTCATTTATTCTTTGCATTTTGAACAGTTGTATATCTCTGTAATAACCTCTGCCTGCTGCACAATACAGCTTCTTCCATGAATTATGGGAGAATACTTTGTGTTATAAAAGTATTTAAAACCACTTTTTAAAAAATACTACTGATTTATGAAAATAAAATCTGTAGTTTCTCCTCTAGAGTACATGCCCTGAGCAGTAAATGACATTTGGCTCGGTTCACAGTAATGGTTGTAGATTTATTCCTTTCAGTGGGCCTCAAGTCCAATTAGAGAGCCCAAGAAAAGTGGCACAATTGTACAATTGGGTATATCTTGCTGTTCTGGATTTGATATGGCTTGTACAATTGGGTCAGATTATTGATTCCTTTTATACACTTATAGTAATAAACCTAATACAATAATGTAAGTGTTATAAATTCTGTAACCAGTATATTTTATTAAATTATCTTATATAGAATTGTGTGATCTTTATAATACTTTTATATTTACTCTTTAAGAAGTTGCATGCAGTCTCTGTACAATTAGCGAATTTTCTGACACATATTTTTTGACAAATTATTCATATAAGAAAATGCAAATGGCTGCTAAGGACTTTCTAGAATTGTGTGATTTTTATATAAACTTTTCTATTTACCCTTTTGGACATTACATACAATCTGCACAATTAGTGAAGTTTCTAGCAAAGGAATGATCCATCGTAGTGTATTATTGCATGTTATGAATGAATATAGCAGCATTTTGAGGAAACTGATCCCCAAAATTTTATAAAGCAGAAAGATGAAGGATTATACAATTCTAGGGAATAGTTTTATCTAAAGACTTGAATAAATCTTCCTATATAAGTGGTCAGGATCAATTTATTCACCCTTCCATTTACCAATATTTTAAGTTTGTAATACTATAGTACCTTAAGCACTAGAATAGTTATCTAAATATATAGTTATATATGTATATATAGTATCACTAATAATGGACATAGTTATGGATTTTATAAATCAACAATAATAAAATGTACTGTTCTAATAAACTACAGTTTGTATTAAAGTTTGAAAAATGTCTATATTCTCTTCATATCCGGGTCAAAGATGTAGGGTTGTTATCGGAATTTCTTGGCCTCTTTACCTCAACCCAGACTGCATTCTGACACCATAAGCATATCATGGTTATGTACTTATATTGCCATTCATGAACACTGGTTGTTGTGAATCTTTCGTCATCATGCCTACAGTAACTACAGTAACTTGTGTGTGTTACTTACACACATAAGAAAATGCAAATGATTGCTATAGGTTTTGGATGATAAAGACCATGCCTTACTGGTAACTATAATGGGACATTATGAGAAAAAAATTGTGGTGATCAGACATTGTAAAGTTCTGTAACTAGATTGTCATACTGGCTATTATATAAATTTATACATGAAATAAAATACATAAGATAAAGTGGCACTATCCTCATGTTTTATACATATGTTAATTTTTAAAGCATATTTAAAATTTGATTTTACTTATGTGAGTTTATGGTCAAACATGTACAGGTGCCTGAATATGTTCCCTTAGAACTGAAGTTAACAAAAGGTATATATATATATATATATATATATATATATATTTTTTTTTAGGAGATTTTTTTCATACAATATATTCTAATTATGCTTCCTGCTCTTCCAACTCCTCTGACATCTTCCCTATCTGCCCTTCCTTCCTATCAACATTCACAAGCTTTCCATCTCTTCTTAGAAAATAACCATATAAACCATATAAAGTATAATAAGATAAGAAAACTCAAGTAAGGATAAAACAAACAAACAGAAGAAAAACATACATAAAACACACATAGAAATGGTGATGCACATATTTTCACATACAAAAATCCCATAAAAACCAAAAACCAGGAGTCATAATATACGCACAAAAAAAAAGGTGGCACACACCTTTAATCCCAGCACTCGGGAGGCAGAGGCAGGCGGATGTTCGAGGCCAGCCTGGTCTACAAGAGCTAGTTCCAGCACAGGAACCAAAAAAAAAAAAAAAAAGCTATAGAGAAACCCTGTCTCGAAAATCAAAAAAAAAAAAAAAAAAAAACTATAAGGTGAAAAAACATCCCTTGTCAAATCCCCTTGTCAAATCATGGGACAAAGACCTTCTAAAGATGTCACTGAGTTCATTTTGTGTTGGCAAAGGAAGTTCATTCTACTTCTGGGTGTGGGATCTGCCCTTAAGATTGACTTGCATCTCAATCGAGACTCCATTTGAATATACTTTTTTTTTTATTTGCGAGAAGTTATCAATTGGATATATACCATTGTGCTTTATACATATGTTAATTGTCTTCTAGGTTAAGAATGGGGCTTTTGTCCCCTTCTCCTCTAAGCACTGGAACCCATCTAACATTGACCCATGCAGGCCCTATGCTTGCTACCATAGTATCTCTGGGTTCTTAAGTGTAGTGGTCCTGTTGTATTTAGAAGCCCTAGTCTTCTTGGTGTCCACCAACCATTCTGGCTCTTACATTCTTTTTGCTTCCTTTTTAGTCAAATTTCTTCAGCCCCGAGGGATGAGTTTGATGGAGACATCCAATTGCCCCAAGGTCTCTTTGCCCTTTGCATATTATCTGGCTATGGATCTCCATATTTGTTCCCATCTGATGCAGGAAGAAGTAATTGGCTGAGCAAAAAACTGAGCTGTGATTATAGCAGAATGTCATTAGGAGCTATTTTATTCTACATATTTGTTGCCTAGAACTGTAGTATTTTGTTTTTTCCTAGGTCACTGGCTATCTAGTCTCTGGTTCAAGTAATATTAGGTTTGCATTCCGTGTCATGGAGTATGCTTTAAGTCAAATCAGTTATTTTTACACTTAAATCAGATTGGTTCCTCTCACAATCTTTGTGCCACTATTACACTAACATATCTTGCAAGCAGGTCATCAATGTAGATCAAAGTGTTTGCAGTTGAGTTGGTTACTTTTCTCCTTACACAGGATACCTTCCAGTACCATGAGCATCAGTCAATAGAGGTGAAGTCTCTAGATAGGCACCATCTCAACTTCTATGTATTTAGTGAGTTGTATAGGTGTTATCTTCAGGAAAACAACCTACTGTAAGTTGTGGAGAGAGACCAATAGATGGAACAGTACCCTGGATTGTTTTGGATTCCCATGAGATCCCTTTGTTCAATGTTCAAAATTTCAATTAGATATAGCCCATTTATGGTACTGGAATCTTAATTTGATGATGGGAGATATCTAGGTGGTGCTCTGTTTCCACTGTTATTTGATGATTTCATTTATATTCTCTTCATATGTGTATATATTTTATAAAGATTCTACTGTGTTAAGTTTCAATATGATCCATTAAATGGCCCTTAGTTTTAGTTTTCCTCCCCATGTTTCATTCCTTGTTTCCCTTTTCCCCATCCCTGTTTGATCCTCCCATTTCAGTCTCTTTATTCCATCCATCCATAAATATCTATTCTATGTGACCTGTCTAGGAAGAACTATCCCTTGGATTGTAACTTGTGTATCAAAGACTTAACTTCTAAAATCCATATATAAGTGAATATATATGTGTATATATATATATATATATATATATATGTGTGTGTGTGTGTGTGTGTGTGTGTGTGTGTGTGTGTGTGTATGTATATGTATATACATATCATATTTGTCTTTCTGGGTCTGGGTTAACATCATCCACTTACCCACAGCAATGAACATGATTGGAAGAATGTCTCTGTAGTAAGATGCAGCATAATTGAGTTAATGTCCAAGAGTGACATAGCTGCATTTTGAGGTAGATCTGTTCCTAGCTTCCCAAAGAACCCCCATACTGCTTTCCCATAATGACTGTATAAGTTTTCACTCTCACCAGCAGTGAATGAGTGTTCCCCCTACTCCACATCAGGAAGATTTAAGCTGACCAACAGGAAGATTATGACATAAACTGACTACTGAGACATCTCTCCAGTCCCCAGTGTCTTGGTACTTCAACCATATGAGAAGAATCATTGGAAGAATAGAAGGCTATACAGAACCTTGCTGTACTAGAGTATTATCTTTGAGATTGGTTATTGATCTATAACTATTTTAATATTTAAAGTTAAAATGTATGTTATAAACCAAAAGAATGTGTTCATGACACTTCATTTCTACATAATAACTAAATCTTAAGTCATTATATGTCTATTTTTCCATCTACTCTATTACTGCTCCAAAACAGCTGCTATAATTTCTTTTATTAATTGCTGTAATAACTTATTATTTGGGACCTTAGCTCATATTAATATCCCCTTTCAGGCCCATATATAT
>NW_004949157.1:1396300-1409392 GCF_000317375.1 Microtus ochrogaster
AGGGATCTTCCTGTCTCTGCCTCGTTAGTGCTGGGATTAAAGGCATGTGCCCTCAACACCCAGCACAATTTATATTTACTTAAAGTAGTATTAAAATGTATGTTTATCATCATGGCATACTTACTTCCTTGCAAAATTTTTAAAATCCCACATTGTCTATAGAATTGACTGTCATTTCTATCATATGTCATTTAAGGTATATTACAGCATCCCTTACACTTAAGTTTCCAATACACTGCAGCAGGTAGAGGTTATTTATCACTACCATATCCTGAAAATTCATCTTTCATAATCACAGCTTGTAATTTGTTCATATTGTCTCCTTTTTCAAGACTGTTTTCCTTTTCCTTTTCTAGGCATGTTGAAATCTACCTAGACTTTACCTATTAAATTAAATATGCTCTTTTCCAAAATTATTGCTCTGTATATTTTGATTTTTCTATTTATATATTTTCAATTATTTATAAACCTCTTAATTCAAAATCTGTTGGTTCAGTGTCTATAGATTCAGACAACCATGGAGCTCAAATGTGTGCACATGCAGTGAATAAGTACAAACATTTTTCTTGTCATTATTCCATATTATAGCATAAAATTGCATATGTAACATTTATATTTGCAATTTATTTTAATATATATTTATATTTAACTTAATTATATATTTAACTTAATATAATTTAATGAATATTGAGGGGTGTGAATAGAACATATAATAGATTTAAATTTCTAAGAACTTTGGTATCCATAGATGTTCTTAAAACTTAATATTCCACAGAGACTGACAGCTATTGTTTTGCATGTTCTAATATGTTCTAAGAATAATATATTATACCTAGCCCCATGATTTTAAGGCACACTTTTTTAACTTTCTAAAATTTATTTATCTTCCGTTATGTTTCAAAAAGAATATTCAATCACTTATATAATCAAACTATAAAATATCTAATATTTCTATAAAAAATTTATTAAAAACAAAATTACTTTAAAAGTGAATTGGTTTCATAAGTTTGGAAATGATATGTGATGTGCACATTTAATGTTTTTTAGTACAATTTTGGCTGAGGTTGGTTAAGCCAGATAGTGCAGTATAGTAAACAACTCAATAGATTTGTATATTAGAGAAACAAAAGGGAGTGAGCTAAAATAAAAACACCAGAATGTGTTTCTGTCTACAAATAATGTGATTATAGTTGACAAAGGGTACATAATGACTTTGAAAGTTATGGGGCTAGCTCTGGAGAGGTGGCTTAGCACTTAAGAGCACTTGTTGTTCTTTCAGAGAACCTGTATCCAGCTCCCAGAAGCTACATGGTTGCAAACAACCACCTGTAACTTTCATTCCAGAAAACCTAATATAATCCTCTGGCATATACATACACCAGGATTGGATATGGTACATGTGCATAGTTATATGCAGTGAAAATACTAATATACACAAAATAAAAATTAATCTTAAAATCTATGGAGTAGAATATGTATCAGGTCTGAAATTTTTTTAGGCAGGGCAGAGTTAAGAACAGAACAAATTTTAGTATTTATAGGATATAAGTAAGTCAAATGATTTACATGATTAGGGTTGAAACATAGATGAGGTTCTCCTGAGTTGTGACCAACACGTCTAACAAGAAAATAGTCTTAGTTAATGCTGGTATTATAGCATTTTAACAATACCATATTAAATTTAAATTTAGTTTGTATTTTCTTTCCTCACAAGACTCAAAGGCCATGACTATTTCTGACTGAATTATGAAATCCAACACTTACAAAGTATTGATAATGCTTTAGTCTATCCTTATTAATTTGGTAATATGAGGAAATATCTGGGCAGGACAAAGTTTCCCATGGTTTTCTTCCTTTATTTATAAACTATTTCATTTAGTGTCTCTGATTCAGGTTTGCCGTGTACCTGTATTGATGATGTAAGGCAGAAATGAGATAATTACTGTCTTCATGTGTGCTGGAAACTTCTAGCTCTGCTGTGTCACAACGTAACATTAGCCTAGTGTAGTTGCTGTGGTGGGAAAAGGTTTCCAGCTGCAAAGCTTGTTTTTGAAACTATTGTAGCAGATGACTCAGAAACTGAAATTAAATATTTATAACATATTCATTGTATTTCAGAAATAAAGTGTTCATAGAGACAATCTAGTCCAACCAACTCATAGCTTAGAAAGTAATTTCAAATGAGGTATAAATGAAACAAAACAAAATGAACAAAGCCAACTTTATAAAAATTCACATATTTAGATATTCTAGCCTGAGACTAAATCAGAAAATATATAATACCTAGTTATTGTTTTTAATCTTTTTTATTGATTTTATTGAGCTATACATTTTTCTCTCCTCCATTCCTTTCCTTTCCCCTCCCCTTTAACCCTCTCTAATGGTCCCCATGCTCCCAATTTATTCAGGAGATCTTGTCTTTTTCTACTTCCCTTGTAGATTAGATCCATGTCTCTCTCTCTTAGGGTCTTCATTGTTGTCTAGATTTCCTGGGATTGTGAATTATAGGCTGTTTTTCTTTGCTTTATATCTAAAAGGCACTTATGAGTGAGTACATGTGATATTTGTCTTTCTGGGTCTGGGTTTCCTCACTAAATATGATGTTTTCAAGATCCATCCATTTGCCTGCAAATTTCAAGTTGTCATTATTTATTTATGCTGTGTAATACTCCATTGTGTAAATGTACCACATTTTCGATACCCATTCTTTGGTCGAGGGCCATTAAGGTTCTAAATGGGCTGAAAGAAATCAAAAAAAAAAAAAAAACACCAACCTTCACAATAGCTACAAATGGCATAAATTATCTCAGAGGAACTCTAACCAAAAAAAGTGAAAGACCTGTATAATAAGAACTTTAAATCTTTGAAGAAAGAAATTGAAGAAGACACCAAAATAATCAAAAGATCTCCCATGCTCTAGGGTAGACAGAATTTTCATAGTAAAAATGGCAATCTTACCAAAAGCAATCTACAGATTCAATGCAATGCCCATCAAAATCAGAGCAAAAATTCTTCACAGACCTCAAAAGAACAGTACTCAACTTCATATGGAAAAGCAAAAACCCAGGATAGCCAAAACAATCCTGTACAATAAAAGCACTTTTGGAGGCATCACAATTCCTGACTTCAAACTCTACTACAGAGCTATAGTTCTGAAAACATCCAGTATTGGAATAAAAACTGATAGGAGGACCAATGGAACCAAATCGAAGACACAGATATTAATCTACATACCTACAAACACCTGATTTTTGACCAAAATCCAAAAAATATAAAATGAAAAAAGAAAGCACATTTAACAAATTGTGATTACATAATTGGATATCAACATGCAGAAGAATGAAAATAGATCCATTTCTATTACCATGCACAAAACTGAAGTCCAAATGTGATCCATTTGGTTCACATAAAGTCATCCACACTGAACCTCATAGAAGAAAAGGTGGGCTTTCCTTGGACTTCCCACAGGGCAGGGAACCCTGATCACTCTTTGGACTGATGAGGGAGGGGGACTTGATTGAGGGAGGGGGAGGGAAATGGGAGGTGGTGGCGAAGAGACAGAAATCATTAATAAATAAATAATTTTTTTTAAAAAAATTAAAAAAAAGAAAAGGTGGGAAGTACACTTGAATGCATTGGCACTGGAGACCACTTTCTAAATATGACCCCTGTAGCACAGACATTTGAAGCTGCAAAACAATCCCACACCAGTTAAGAATTATGGATAATAAATAGGGTTATTTATTTAAGGGGAAAAACTTACAGATCACGATCCCAAACAACAGTCCTCTCATTACAAACAGGAAACAGAGAGTCTAGCCACTGAAACGAGAGCTGGAAGCAAGAGAGATAGTGCCCAGTTCCCACTGCTTTTTAAACTATGAGACTATGCCCCAGTGGGCTAGTATCATAAAGGCTATTGACAAAGGATTGGAAAGAGCTCCCACAGTACCTCCCCCTTTTGTTTAAGTAAGAGAGTTCCAAACCCAATACAAAACAATATACACTAGGAATGGATATCAAGTATAAGATTAGAATTATAGTCAGCATAAACAATATTAAGCAAGGAGCATATGCTAAATGTTTTAATAAACATTCTATCCTATGGAGTCTAAGTCTTGAATAGAAAATGGGTTGGCTAGATCATAAGAGTACAGTAACTACGACTATCTAATCTTCATCCTTATCAAAGTACTGAGAAGGGAGATAATATTACTTGAGCAGGCAGGAAGTACAATCAAGTAGCTTCCAAAGAGAGCAGTATATAACAGAGACAATTAGCTACCTGAGCAATCACCCAAAGTCTCATTTTGAAATGTTGAAGCAACCAACTTAGGCTAAGGCCTAATGTAACTGAAAGACCATTTTCAGAGGCAGGAAATTTTTCAAAAACATTTTACCCTGAATTGGCAAGATTTGACAGTCCTGCTTATCCATTTCTGTATACTATGTCAACTTGTCGGTGGTTGAGGCATTGTCAGTTCTTTGCCCAAAGGCCAGTTTTGCCAAGAAGAAAACAAGCTCCAAGTGGAGTGTCTTTGATGCTCAACATTCTCTCGGGAATAGATTGGTTTTGTCAGAAGCAATCATGTCTCATGTCAACAGAACCCTAAGTTATTTAAATGCTGTGTTCCACAGATCCTTGAAGTGGTTAAAGAATACCTATCTAGACAGAATACAATCTCTATGTATCTAAAGAACCTAATCGATCTAACTGTATGTACAACAAACATAAACAACTATTGACCTATAATAATATGAAAATCTATCCTAAAAGTTGTATCAATGTAAAAAATTTCCTAAACCAAGATAGAAACATGCATATATACAATCTGAGAAAATAACCTTGTATATATGTGTAACATGAGGGGGCCTGCTTGCTGGGGTTTCTGTTCCACCCAGTACCCCACAGCCAACAAGCCCCAAAGAAAATCACACAGAGATCTCCATAAGTTATAAAACTGATTGGCCCATTAGCTCTGGCTACCTATTAGCTCTTGTAGCTTATATTAACCCATTATTCTGATCTATGTTAACCACATGGCTCAGTACCCTTCTCAGCCAAGCAGATTACATCTTGCTTCTTGGTTGTCTGGGCAGGGATGGGAAGAATGGGCTTCCTCCTTTCTGGTATTCTCCTTTTCTCATCGCCCTGCCTCTACTTCCTCTCTGGTTGACTCACCTATACTTTCTGCCTGGCCAATCAGCATTTTATTAAAATACATAATTGACAGAATACAGACAATTCTCCTGTACCATATATGTACAAATAATGTAAATGAAAGTAACAAATATAATTTGAACTTGTAACAATATACAAAAACTATACCAATGTAAATTATCCATACATAATAGCTCACAAGTATTCACTCTATTACCCACAATTACTATCCCCCCTTTTTTGAACAAACATAATTTTCTCCCCAACCCTCTATCCAGTGAAATTAATAATCAACAACCCCTAAACAGTGTTCTCAAACTTATGGACAATTTTTGGGGGGATAGGGATATCATCTTTTATAATTGCTTCCCACTGTCATGGGGGCAATGTTCTCTTAATGGGATCCTGCAAAAATTAAGTGGTGGTTAGTTTTCAAAATTACTGTCTAGTATAGTTGCAAGCAATTTCCAATGAGTCAATAGTTTTTTTTTTTCAACGTTCTCATTTGGAGTTCTGGCCAGAATATGAGAAGGTGCACCATTTCACTAGCTGTCTTATAGTAGCGCTGTCTACATCAGGATGTCATCTTAATTAGGTGAAATGGTTGCAGTGGTGCCCTATCTTCTCCCTGGAAACTTCAAAGATTACTGTAGAAAAACTATCTGTAGGAAAATCTGTTGTCCATCATGGAAAACTTAAACATCATCCATATAAACATATATAAAATGAAGAATATGATATAGACAACATAGGCATGGAGAAAATAATTTTTCCCTAAATTCTTTCTGTTCCATACCAGATGGCTTCTGATATGAGACAGAAAGTCTGAATTTTCCTTTTAACAACATGCTTGGATTTAGAGAAGTACAGAGCCAATCTCCAACTCAAAAACCAGCTAAATACATTAATATATAAAAATAGATAGATAGATAGATAGATAGATAGATAGATAGATAGATAGATAAATAGATAGATAGATAAATGTGTTTGGGCTTTTTTGTGTGTGTATAAATATAAGTATAACCAGTACCATTATACATAATCCATATTCCGTTGTCTAGTGATCCTTAGTGGATAGTTATTTTTCATTCTGTCAGCATTCAAACATCCAGAGTCTCTTGAATTTTTGATGATGTGTAATTTTCCTGCAAAGAAAAGAACAGAACCCTGAACCAACCCTATATGGCTTTCCTTACCTCCTGCATGGTTGTCACTATTGTGAATAAACTGTCATTTCACTGTTTCAGTAAGTTTCTTCTATTCAAAATGAATCGTTATTAATTTTGATGGTATCCATAATTTTTCTTCTCCTGTGGAAAGAAGAACAAAACCTCTTCCCCAACATAGCACATCTCCTGGTTTCCATTATGAGGTAAGCACATCCTTGAAATGTACTTGTTGATTTAATTCAGAAGACTTTTATATTATCCAATGTCTCTCTGCTGCTGTTGTCTGTTGTAGGGAGCTGCAGGTTGCATTCTGCCACCCAGCTCCTGCCACCGGCTAGCTTTACACCAGAAATAACAACACACAAATTGTATTCTTTTAAACACTGCTTGGCCCATCATATCTAACCTCTTCTCAGCTAATTCTCACACCTGGACTAGCCCATTTCTAATAATGTGTATAGCACCTCAAGGTATGCTTACCGGGAAGATTCTAGCCTATGTCCATCCTGGGTCAGAGTTTCTCATCACGTCTTCCCAGGAGAGGGGAGCATGGCCTCTGAGCTCACTTCCTCTTCCTCTCAGCATTCTGTTCTGTTTACTCCTCCCACCTATGTTTTAACCTATGAGGGCCAAGCAGTTTCTTTATTATAATTAACCAATGACCTTCCTCCATCAGTTGTCCCTTATTAGATAATATCATCCCTCTGCATTAAAATTCCTGTAGGAGAAATTCTGGAAGGCAATATGACTAGAATACAATTAAGATTTGGATTCACCCTATCCACATTTGCCTCATGTAATTTCTCCTCAACAAACACCAATTCATTTTCTGTTTCAGCTGTTAATTCTCTGGAACTATTCAAGTCTTTCTCACCATCTAAGGTTTTGTTTAAATGAATTATAAGATCAGGTGTATCCCAACAGCTCATTGTTTACTGGAAATGTCTCCCAATAATCTTTGCAAATCATTAAGATTCCTCAATAGGTCTGTTCTAATTTGTGCCTTTTGTGCTCTAATTTTCTGTAAGCCTATTCTGTAACCTAGGTAATTGACAGAATCTCCTCTTTGAATCTTTTCTGTAGCAATTTGAAATCCCTTTTTAGGTAAGACTTTATTTCTTCAAACATCCTTTCTAAAGTATCTGGGTTTGAATCAGATAACAAAATGTCATCCATGTAATGGTAGATTATAGACCTAGGGAATTGTTTACATATTATTTCCAATGACTGGCTAAGAAAGTATTGGCACAGGGTGGGGCTATTGTGCATTCCCCGTGGAGGATGGTCCATTGATATCTTCTAGTAGGCTGAGAATTATTATAAGTAGGCACTGTGAAGGCAAAGTTTTCTCTATACTTTTCCTGTAATGGTATAGTAAAGAAACAATCCTTTAAATCAATAAGTATGAGAGGCCATCCCTTTGGTAACAGAGAAGGCAGAGGATTCCATATTGTAAAAGGCCCATAGGCTGAATAACCTTGTTGATAGCCCTTAGATCTGTCACCATTCTCCATTTTCCAGATTTCTTTTTAACAACAAATACAGGTGAATTCCAAGGGCTGGTACATTCTTCTATATGTTGAGCATCTAGTTGTTCTTGTACCAGATGTTCTAAAGGCTGCAACTTTTCCTCAGGTAGAGGCCACTGTAGAGAGCTGGTTTTGAAATGCATAGAAACTTTGTGCAAGGGAGACTTGAGGTAGCATTCTTGCTGATAGGCTTGGCAAACCAAGTTGGGAGGAGGCAAGCCTCTCACATCAGATGTGGACTGTAGTTCAAAGGCTCTGATTAGGTTGTGGTTTGTCTTCTGATGAGGTGTTTTTACATATTATATTACAACAAGAGTTATTACCATAACACCAAGCTTTTTGTTTAGATTACCTAAGGCATGAAGCTCTTGAAATTATTTACAACCAAGTTACTAGTCTATGAAACTATTTTTATGTATTATGGGAACCTAGTTTGAATCATGATTTGAGTATTACAAAAATAACACTGGCTTTGCAATAAAGTATGCAGTTGTATCTCCTACTCTGCATCCCCTGTGTCCTGATTTCTTTGGCACTACCCAGGGTCATCCATAACTGAGGAAGTTGGGGAAGGGTCCCCAGCTGGCCACTACTTAACCCATATTGGTTTCTCAATTAACTATTTTAAAGGTAGGACTGTTGGTACCTCTGAAGATTTATCAATTGCTTTGTGTTCTTGTATAGCCTGAATGGCTGGTGTCCATCATCTATAATATCTTCTAATATTTTCCTCAGAAACATAAGCTTTTGGGGCTACATGAATGTTAATCTGGGTATTCCATTGCTGCAATAGCTCACAGCCCCAAAAAATTCACTGCAATATTGGCTATATATGTCTTTAGTCTTCCTATTTGCCCTTCTGGCCCCATGCATTTACCACATGTCTTGCTTTGTTTTACCTGACATATGGTTTCAGTTCCCAGGAACTGAACATCTACCTCTTGAAAAGGCCAATTCAGATGCCAAGATTCTTGAGTAATGATACTTACATTCACATTCATGTCTAATAAGCATTCAATAAAAATGCCATTTACACAAACTCTTAGCTTTTGTTTTTAGCATTTATAGTAGTCTGCCAAAATAGACATTTCTTCTATCTTACTGGAGTTTTTAAATCATCCTCCATATTTAATCCATCATTCAGACCAGTATTGCTTTTTTACAGCAGGCATTGGACTTTTTAATTTTCCTGGCAAGATATGTTCTCCACAGTAACTGGGAATGACTGGACCACATTCTTCGTGGGGACATGCAAGAGGCCCCCCATGGTGTTTCCTGATGGTATCGATTTCCTTGTCTACCTTTAGTTGACTTACATTCATTTGTTCAATGTCGACTTTTGCCACACCTCCTACATAAACCTGAAGGCTGAGTTCTCCTATTTCTGCCATTCCCAGAGGAGATATTACTCCTAGGAATCCATTGTCTGCAATCCCTTATCAGATGTCCCATTCTACCACAATTAAAACATTTGGTATTCTGATGTCTTCGCTTACCATTTGAAATTGCTTCTCCTACCCACGCTTGAGTACCATAGTGAAGTGTCTCGGAATTCAATTATTATATGTTTAGCTTCTGGGACAATTACTCTTCTTTGTAAATCCCTAGTTAGTCTTTGCAAAAAGTGTGTCAACATTCATTATATGCAAGATACATTCATCCATTGGTGTTAATCCAATCCTTAAATACCCAAGGATCCGTTTGCACTCAATGTTGACATTTTCATAAGCCAAAGATTCAATTATTATATGCCTAGCTTCTGGGTCAGTTACCCCTATTTGTACATCCCTAGTTAGTCTTTGAAAAAAGCTACTAAAAGGTTCTCTCTAACCTTGTATAACCCTTAGATATGATTCAACTCTCTTTTCTAATTCCTGAACCCTGTCCCAAGCCATTAAACCTGCTGTGGTACATAGGGTCAAGGTATGGTCATCATAAAGAACTTGATCCTGAGGATCAGAGTAAAGTCCTTCACCTAGAATTTGATCTAGGGAAATCTCAAATACTTTTGCTTTTTTCTTGTTGCTCCATAATTCTTGATTCCTCAGCACCTCTAAAGCAATTGTCCACCTTTAGGACTGCTGAGATTAACTGAGCCCAATCTTGAGGCATGGCTTTGCTACTGAAAGCCCACATTTTGACCATTTCCCTAACAAAAGATGAATGTAGTCCATAAGCTACAATTGCTTGTTTAATTTCTTTTAGATCAGTCATATGTATGGGCTCCCATGTATACTCCTTGACAAACTTAGGTTGGAGCCAGATACTTTTTCTGATGTTATAACTGGAAAGGCAGGCAGAACTCTGTGGAAGCTTTCCTGGAGATTTTTACGTACTGATGAGGTTAAATTTTGCCTTTTAAACTTTTGTTCCTGGTCACCAAATTCAGTAATCTTCTCAATCTTTTCAAATCTGTTTACCACTGCCTTTTGTAATATCTGGATCTCTTGTCCAGTGTTTTGCTCTAATGCCTTCACCCTTGAACATAATTTTTATGACATGAATATTACCTTCCTAGAGAGACATTCTATCAATCAGTCTGTCAAATGCCTTTGACAGAGTCAGATTGAGACATTCAACAGTGTGAATTCTCTCAAATATTTCAGCACCCACTGTCATTGATTGGGTTTTATGTGCCAAATCGGCTGTTTCCTTCTCCAGAGAACTGAATCTTCCTTTAAATAAATTACTATCAGTCTGTATCAGTTCTAAAAGTATCTCAGTTGACTGAGTTTTGTTAGTTAAATTGGCCATATCCTTCTTGAGATTTCTAACCTCTTTTATGAGAAGTGTGGTTTCAGTCTGAAAAGACTGTACCATTTCTAAAAATGCCTCATTCCTAACCCTATTGTCAAACCATTTTTTAAAGAAAAAATATTGAGGACAAGACTAATCACCAGAATAAAAAATAATGATTCAGAAGGAACATCATCATATAAGTCTTGTAAAACCTTACACATGGTGTAAGTAATGAGGCTACTAAAGCCTTGTATGGTTAAATTGTCTGACATATTGTCCTTTTAAATTAGCAACTTATGCTTTGTATTTAGGATAATAAAACTTACTTGTGGTTCAATTAGCTGGCTTGGGTGCAATAACCGTAACCTACCAGTAGGTGTTGCAGGCCATCTACAAAACTAATCCAGCAGGGTGTAGTGGTGCAAGTGAATACACTTGTGGCTGGTCTGAAATCTGAATTTAGAGCAGAATGCTAAAAGATAAATCACAGACTGTGTGCTCTGCGAACGTCTAGAGCATTGGAATAGGTAAATGTAAACAAATCATTAGAACAGCACAGAACAGCTGGCTCAGATGGGAGAAGCCCGTGTCTCACTGAAATGTCTGCAGTGCGCCCTGGGGGAGGCAAATGGTAGGGTCTGTGGGTACTTGAAGTCAATTTGAGGCCTGTAAAGGGGAAAGAACTGTGGCTGGTCCTTAGAAAAGCCTCTGCATGAGATTCTATATGAACTTCTGGTTCCACACACAGGCCATGGTCTGCTTAGGGAGGGCTCATACCAAGCCAGGCTGGTGGTGGGCAATAGAGCCGGAGGTTGTAAACCCAAACGTTGGGTGCCAGATGAAGCTACAAAACAATCCCACACCAGTTAAGAATTATGGATAATAAAAAGGGTTATTTAAGGGGAAAAACTTACAGATCACCATCCCAAACAATAGTCCTCTCATTGCAATCAGGAAACAAAGTCTAGCCACTGATATGGGAGCTGGAAGCAAGAAAGAGAGTGCCTGGTTCCTGCTTCTTTATAAAGAGTAAGAGACCATGCCCCAGCGGGCTGGTATCTTAATGGCTATTGGCTGAAGGAGTTGAAAGAGCTCCCACAGCAGACACTAAGAGAAACAATAATTGGGACCTCCTGAAATTGAAAAGCTTCTGTAATGCAAAGGACATGGTCATCACAACAAAATGACAGCCTTCAGAATGAGAAATGATCTTCACTAACCCCACATCAGACAGAGGTCTGATCTCTAAAATATACAAAGAACTCAAGGAATTTGTCATCAAAGGAACAAAGAATCCAATAAAAAATGGAGTACAGACTTAAGTAGAGATCACTTGTCAGAGGAATCTGAAATGGCTAAAAGACATTTAAGATGTTCAACATCCTTAGTCATCAGAGAAATGCAATTCAAAACAACTCTGAGACTCTATCTTATACCTTTAAGAATGACCAAGGTCAAAAACACTGATAACATCTTATGCTAGAGAAGATGTGGGGTAAAGGGAACAATCCTGCATTGCTGATGGGAGTACAAACTGAAGCCCCTTTGGATATCAGTATGATGTTTTCTAGAAACTTAGGTAACAGCCTTCTTCAAGACCTGACAATACCACTTTTGGGTATATACCCAAAGGATGCTCAATTGTACCACAAAGACATATGCTCAGCTATGTTCATAGTAGCATTGTTTGTCATAGCCAGAACATGGAAACAACATAAATGACCTTCTACCAAAGAATGGATAAGGAAAATGTGGTACATTTATACAATGGAGTACTATACAGCAGAAAAATAATGACATGAAATTTGCACGCAAATAGATGAATCAAGAAAACATCATATTGGGTGAGGTAACTCAGACCTAGAAAATCAAATATTATATCTATTCACTCATAAACGGTTTTCATACATAACACAAAGAAAACAAACCTAGAAATCACAATCTCAGAGAACCTAGAAAACAATGAGGACCCCCAAGAGAGACATATATGAATTTAATCTACATGGGAAGCAGAAAAAGACAAGATCTCCTGAATAAATTGGGAGCATGCAGACCATGAAAAAGGATCAAAGAGGAGGGGGGAGGGAAGGAAAGGAGGAAAGAAAAATTTATAGCTCAGTAAAATCAAGCCTATATACATTACTGTGACCTGTTCAGAGGTTTATTTCTGTCTGAATATGCATATGTATATACATAATATATGTATTTATATATGTAATTATTTTATGACTAGGAGTGACTTTTTACTTCTTAAAATGCTAAGTAGCCATGCTTTCTGCCAATGGCTTAACAGAACTTAACAGAATATAGCCAGGCTGGAATAGCCATTAAGATACCATGCCCATATCCTGGGCATCTGCACATTCTTCTGTAGTAGCAGAAGCAGCTACTGATGTTGACACAGACTCTGGTTAATAGGGCCATAGACTAGGCAGCAGCTTAGGGCTGGTCAACACCCTGACTACATGTGGCAATAAAGACTTAGATCAGGCCT
>NW_004949157.1:1409492-1411200 GCF_000317375.1 Microtus ochrogaster
AGGAGTCAAGGAGAAGCCATGTAGCCACCTGCAGGAGACAGAAACCATAGAAAACTTTGCTGGTAAGCCACAGTCATGTGGTGATACACAGATAAATAGAAATGGGTTATTTTAAGATATGAGTTAGCCAGAAATATTCTTAAGCTATTGGCCAAGCAGTATTGCAATTAATACAATAAGATGTTTTCTTGATTTATCCATTTGCCTGAAAATTTCAAGATTTCATTATTTGTCTGCTGTGTGATTATTTCTCGAGTCTGGGCAGCTAGGAAGTGAACTAACGTTCTCTGTCAACATTCTGTTTTCTCAAAGTCCTGGATGTATACCTGGGTGACTGCTGAATTTTTCACTCTGGGCTGTTGGTACCATACCACTCAGGTAAAAGGAGGGACCAGCACTTACATACCTATGGTGAAAGGCAGGGCCATCTTTCACATTCCTGTTCACTGGAGTCATTGGGTCTATTATCCCAGGGCTGGCGAGGGAGTGGTCAGCTCTCCTGTGAGGCAGGGTGCTCTCCATGGGCCAGTGATGGACATGGCCAGCTTGGTGAGTCTCTTATACTTCAACACATAGTTCAACACATATATCACATGGGCTTCTGTGGTCATACAGGGAATGGACTTCAACACAGACCCCAGCTGTGATACAACCGTGGAACCAGATATGATCATAAGCAGTAGTTTGTGCCTGTATATTATCATGTACCAGGGTAATAGCATATAACTCTCAGATTAGCATGTGCCCATCAGCAGTATGGTTTCCTGACTTCAATATGGTTGCTAGTGGAAATAAAAATCTTGAGCAGTCTTATAACTGACTCCTTATAGCACCAGGAGCCACAGACCTCAACACAGACCCTGGGTGTTGTAGGTCGACAGAAACAAACATGGACCCCAGCCACAGCTTAGATTCAGATATCAACATGACCCCAGGTGAGATTGCAGGCCACCCTTATCTATGTGGCACCCACTGACGACATAATCCTTGAGTATTAACATGGCCTTAGGTGTTGGCCCAGCTATACTGCCTTTGGTGGTAACCTTAGCCATGGATATCAACACAGACTCTATCTTTGTTGGGGACACAGATTCAGACATGGCCCTTGGCAGTGGCTCAGGCCCAGACAACTCCATGGACACAGGTGGCAGCACAGGCCATTGAAGCCATCTTGACCCTAGCATCTCTACATTGGTCTTAATCTGACATGGTCACAGGTAGCAACACAGAAGCTGGGTATCCTTGTGGCCTTTGGTGGAAACATGGGCCATGGCTATCAACATAGACCCTGGCTACGGTAGGATCATGAACCAAAACATGGTCCTCAATGGTCTCTTGGGCCTAGATGTCACCATTGCCCCAGGTAGCTCAGGCCTCTCTGATAGGCATCACTATGGTTGCAAGGTAGCCTTTAGACAACAACATGGCCCTTTGACTTCATGGATCCACATTGCCTTCAGTGGTACCAAGGACCTTGGATAACAGAACAGACCCTGATGCAGTAGGGCTCCAGACCCAGATGTGGCCTACTGCTACAGCCTAGGCCTGGAAGTCACCATGACCCCAGGTGTCAACTTTATCCTCAGGCACCAATATGGCTTCCTTCAGTGTTGGCCCATATCCTGGGCATCTGCACATTCTTCTGTAGTAGCAGAAGCAGCTACTGATGTTGACACAGACTCTGGTTAATAGGGCCATAGACTAGGCA